>NC_091827.1:11745000-12045000 GCF_038994185.2 Dermacentor albipictus
TCCTGCAGCAGCATCCAAACTAATCGCATTGTTGATTCTGCGCTCTCAAAGCCAGAAACCTGCCCCTCATCAAGGCTCACAAGCTTCACGTCACCGAGCTCACTGAAAGTATTACGAACCGCTTCTTTCGTGAGATGAAGAAAACACATAGCGGATATTAAACGTGCTTTCTAGCTGACATGACTTGATGATGGTGTAGTACCCACCCGTCGCTCACTGGCCACCTCTTGCCAGCACGGCGTTCTTCGCTGCCCGCGAGCGAAACCTGAGAAACCAGGCATGGTCTTTTTCGTTGTTTTGAAGGTCAACTATTTATAGATAGACTCTCAGGATTTATGTAACTTCGCATTCTTAATATTTGTTGCTTTAGTGATGCAACTATTCATGTAGATTTGACATCATAGTATTTACTGATGATGGTATGAAGGGTACTATCATCATCAGTATATTATTATTATTATTATTGTTGTTGTTGTTGTTGTTGTTGTTGTTGTTGTTGTTGTTGTTGTTGTTGTTGTTGTTGTTGTTGTTGTTGTTGTTGTTGTTGTTGTTGTTGTTGTTGTTGTTGTTGTTGTTGTTGTTGTTGTTGGCAGTATTATAATATTATTATTATTAGATGGTTGTGTAGATTTAATGATTGATTTATTGATTTCAGTTTGCCTGAGCATAAACTGGAGAAGAAAGCGAGAGCAGGCTAAACGCATTGGAATGTTCTTACCTAAGTCCACCATCCCATAAAATGGAAAAACAGCTGCAGTGCAGGGCTAAACACAAACATTAATACGCAGCAAACGTATAACATTACCACAGATGCAAATAAAAACAATTAAAACCGCATCACACTAATAATTTACTCAACAATTTTTCCGCACTTTTGGCACCGCAAACACCTGACGTATTCTTAAATGATCATTTCAATATTTCTGGTTACGAGTGCAATGTGTGCAGCAATAGATGTGTTCTATTTTTGAATCCGTATTTTGGCCGAGATTTAGAGCCGTGATACAGTCTACGCCTGAAAAGACACCTTGAAGGGCTTGTAAGATAGTAAGTTCCATATGTGCGCTTGTTTTCAGTGAACAGTTGGAGGCCTTATGCAGATAGCAAAGGTCTCTTATTGAAGAATTCCGTGATACTAAGTAATTCATAATAAATAAGAAATTTTCATTTTATTTCCTGAATGAAAGGTTTTGTAGTGCTCTCACAGCTATAGTTTGCGACATAAGCATTTTTGTAAGGTTCGTGAACGTTGTTGAAGTCCGCACTAGAAGGCACCAATGTATATGTGAGAAGACTAATGAAATATAGAGGTGCGATTTTCACCACGGGTGTATAAGCATGCGAAATCTATTTATAAGGCCGACATACTGGCATATTAGTGTATAAGTAAGCTGTGTCTCCAGACAAAAGTAGGTGCTACTCAAAGATATACCCCTCAAAAATTTAGTATAGGTAACACGGGTTAAGAGGTCCGGGTCAAAAAACAAGGCAACACTCATAAAAACAGGCTTATTTTTAGCTCGTAACATTATATGTTTCTCGTTGACAGCGTTCAATTCCAACTGACTTGTCCTTAGCGAGATTGAAATTTTTAAGGGCATTATCAAAGTCCTGCAAGATACACGAATCAGTTCTAGTAAAAATAGGTCAGGACAAACCTGAAGTATACTATGAAAGGAACCTCCTTTGTAGCTTTCTGACACGGTCAATTCCTGATAGGTATTTGAACAATAAATTCAAAGACACCTTCCATTTAGAAGAGGCGGGCATAGATACTAAAATGTTGGGTAACGTTATGTGAGTGTGACAAATTATGTTTATTTATCACTTAAAGCAATATCTATCGTTTGATGCGCGTGGTATTCAAGTAAAATGTGTTCCACTGTCTCTAAGATGCGACACCAAAGTAGGGTTCAGTGTTTCCTAGGTATACTTTGTGGCGCAGGGTTCAGTGGTACGGCCTATGCGATGCAGATAATATTTCGTCGAGACCGATGGTACAATGTCTGTGATTGATGAGGAAGTAGTTGTGGAATTCTCCTTATTTCCCCGTGGTAAACGAATCGCAGGAAGTTATCTTAGGGAGCGACAGACTCCAGAGGCAATTCCTTTCTTTGCCATGTTAGAAGCGTCGAATTTTCTCAAAAATATTCTTATAAAATTTTGTATTCACCTCGAACTAGCCGAAAACATATCATCACATGGCTTGTGCAACAGATATTTCAAATTAAAAAGACTTTCGCAATCAGTGGCATATCCGTAATTATTGTTATGTTATTAGGAATATTGTGGAGCAAAGTGAGAACAAGATGAAAGCAGGAGCAAACGTTTCGACAAGTGAACCTGTCTTTTTCAAGGCGACATATGCTCTTCTCGGCAGAGTATATATTAGTAATAATTTTCTAAAGCGGAGAGAAGGTAAGGCGGGTGGGTGGGGCCTCGATGGAGGGTGTGTTAACGGTGAGGGTGCAGAATTTAAAAGAAGGGTGTGCTACTCAACGTCGGAGGTGGAAAGTCTGTTAGCACCCACTGCACCAGGCCCTTCAAGTCCCAGCGAACGCAAGCTCCGGACATAATAGAAAGTATGGAAGTTCTGTCAGCTATAGTGTCCTCTCTGTATACGGCGTAAATTTCCCGAGCTGCTTTCTGACTTCAGCGAAAAGCGAAGTAATGAAGGTGCCGAAACTCGAATTTCTTGCCGCCTGTATCTAGAACGAACTGTATCTGTAGGGACCGAATAAGGTGGAAAAGTTTAGTTATGAGGAAAATAGGACAAGAAGCATGTAGAGTAAACAAATCGATTTTGAACGGCATGTATAATTGGCCAAGAAGCTGACAAATAAGACAAACAGAGCAAATAAAGAAAGACGGGAGCTTATTGCTCAATTTGCGACATCATAGTTGGTCATCAGCAGTCGAGTTGTGGTGTGGATGTTAAGAAACGAAAGTTTTGTTTTCATTATCACCCGGTATAATAAACGGCATGCCGCCAAATATTACCAATCATATTTCGAAATTCTATCAATATGAACTGATTTAGTGTCGCTTTTCGTGTCTCTTTAACATGTTTTTCCTTTCTTTTTTTTGCTGAGCCGTAAGCACGGCACATCGACTTCTCTGGCATGCGCGTAACTCTTCACAAGAACCCTGAGGCGCGCTGCGCACATGCATAATAGAAATGTACATTTACACCCTATGTTATGCGCAAATTATATATAAGATAAACGTACCTGTAGTTCCTACATACTGCGTGTGTCATACAGCATACGTACCTTTACATGCTTTACACTGCACTTGGTTCTGTGCCACTCTCAGACTTTGCGTCACCTACGGAGCACACAATTTACAGAAAAAGCTTGTTGCGAGAAGCAATCAAAAATAAACTTTCATGCTGCACTTCTGCGAACATAAGTCTCTGGTCATTACTACGTAACAATATTTCAAGAACAGAGCGTCGACACAGACGACAAAATAATGAGACAAGTACTTGACTTTGTTGTTACCACGCTGTTATTGGGTTGCAAAGAACTTCTTGAGAGCTAACAAAATTTAAGCCATGGGACACTGCACGCACGTGTGCTTCCACGCAAAACTATTTTTTACTTTCTTTTGATGATGTTAGCGCTAGTGTTCAAGCCATCTACCTTTTATTTCTGTTCATAGCCACCCTCAATTGTGATGCGTTAGCACTATTATTTAATGTTTCTTGCTGCAGAATCTAAAGAGCTCCCATTTGATTCACTGGCATATATGGTATTGAATAAACCATAATAAATGCAAGGACATTCGCACTGCAATCATATGTGGCAGCTCGCTCACAAGGCTTACAGTTTTGAACATTTCATATCTGGGAGAAATGCAATAAAGCAAGAACAGTTGATCACTGCACAAAACAACTTTTGTTACGTCAAAATGTCAGAAAACAGACGATGCCATAAGGGTGTGCTACTCAACCAAAAAGATATCCCCGGGCATAATAACTGTCGAAAACTGTTAGTTTAAATACTTGTGAATAACTTAGCAAATATAGAACACGCGCTGGCCTATTTAGGTAAACACGATTCAAATACATTCAAATCTTAGCAATATGTAGCACGAACTGAGTATCACAAAGCTGTATAGGGAGTTTTTCTTGTTGCTCTACAATTTTGTTATTCACACGTTTCATCTAACTATAATACTCGAGAAGCTGGTTAGTTAACTATGACTAATTATGTATTTAGGCGGAATACAAAAAAAGCAGTCTTAGTATCTCCAAGCGACGGCAAACATTGCCCTGGTTCTGTCCAGCTACGTGGCATTTGCATATTTTTAACTCTTGGTGCATGATAGTTGGGATATCCTGTATACATCGTGCTGCTTCTATCTATTAAGATGTGTGGTAAAAATTTATTCAACCAGGAGAACGAGAACCCTAGACGCACCTTATTCAACAAGCGAATATTTAGTGCTGTTTATTCGGAGATCGCACTTTCTCTATTCCAATGCATATTGGCCACTTCATTTTACGGCCCAAGTGCAAGAAATAAATCAGAGTCCTCCGAAATCTTAAAAAGTTGGAATTACGCGAAGCATGTATTTTCAAGCAGAGCTTGCAACAGATCATCAAAACAAGCGTGGGCTTTCATCGTTCAAGCACTATGATCGGATATGCGTCAAATTTTGCGTAGTGTGTGCGTTGCACTACTAGCTCCATACAAGATCCTTAAAAATGCTGCCTTCACTCACAGATATATGAAATTTATTTCACTTCTGTTCATTGAGCATGGTATGCTTCCACATCGCCCTTGGTTTATTCCACGAAATTTGTTCCAAGCCCTCTCAAGTTTTCATGCAGAAACAATGACACATTTACCTATTGAAAAATAGTTCGCAATAATTTTATTATTACAAGGCCTACTTCTGTTCTCATCCAAAAAGTAAAACGTCTCAAAATTGAAAAATTATCATACGGCATTAAAATTTCCCACAATACCTCTCGTTTTCCAGAAGCCTTGCAAAACCTTACGCATATCACTGTCGGTTTTACGGAGAAACGCCTGTGGGACGTACCTGACGTAACATATATATAATATCTGCGGTCATTTTATTGATGGGAGGCTGATTAGTTCAACCAAACTATTTCTACTCCAAGCCTCGCGAAATGAAGTCACGTGGTATTTAATCGAAGGTGCCACATATTATGCCGACAGACCATGCGACCAAGCGAATTATATGTTATATAATATTACAACTGTAAGCTGTTGCTATATTTGGGAAGCCATGACGCGATTGCTTTCTTTTTTGGCCACCAAATAACACTGTCATCATAAACGAGTTTTGCGCCAAAACCACACACACAAGAAAGGAGACAACACGGGCGCTTGTTGTCTACCTGCTTATTTGTGTGGTTTTCGTGCAAAACTAATATTATGTCGGATAACCAACTAGCCCAGCAGTACACTCTTCTAAAATACCACTGCTATCGTAGATATCTGTGAATATATACAACCACCAATTTTCTTGCAAATATATATGCTGTAATGTGGCGCTGGCAGTGACCGTAAGTACTTGGTGGAAAATTCGCTTCAAGAACTGGGTCATCTGTAGAGAAATATTTGCGGCCAGAGAAAAATAAAGGTACGTTTGATCATGGCGCAAAATGCGGCCATGTGACGTCATACTGAAGGCAGGAAAAGTTTAGCTGTATTATCGTAGATAAAGAAGAACCTGAATATCAACCGAAAAGATCAAATACGAAGACGTATTTAAAGTTTTTTTGGTGGGAGACTTTACATAGGTGTAGAGTTCTGCTAAGAATGGTGCATTACAGCCAAAAAATCTAATCGATCAACCACATCCCCCGCATCAACTGTCATGCTGAACTTTTGTCGTTCTCATTCCGATTCACTGGTCCCGTTTTGTCCGTACACTGTAGTAGAATTCTATTCATGCAGACAATTTAAATTAGCCTGTTTTCGATGTGTGTGAATAGGTACAGGGAACATGTGCGCGATGAGGGCCCCGTTATTACAGCACGGAAATATGGACCTGATCGAATGACGAAGGTCCTTTTCAAGACAGCCTTTGTGCTTTTCCTAACTCGTCCCACCCCTGAGCCGACACTCGCATATCTGCACCAAAGCTCAGCTTTCTTTTGTTGCAATATTGGCTATGGAAGTGTAAGACGCACTATTACTCACCTCCACCTCCTGTGGCGTTGGCATCCACTCCGCCACCTCCACTAGCGTCTTCATTACGAGAACATAAAAAAGGCTGCAATTACGAACCTTCAAACACCACAAGCACCTAAGCCCAGACGAGAATCATGCATTACTCTCACCGAGGCTGGTAAACGCTGCCGTAACTTGACTTAGAGTTGCACTTGCATAGTGTCGGCAGCCACATTAGCATTACGTGGCTGTACCAGAGCAGCGGTTCACTTAAAAAATTCCTAGCACAGGCTCGGCAGGATACTTGCCAACCTAATAGCAAAATCTAGACAGATTAGTCATTCTTTTCTCTTCGGTATCTATCTTAGACGCATTTTAGACGAGCCGCATAGCAATAGCCAAATTCTGCTCATTCTCTAATTAAGCTAGAAGTGCATATGAGGATACATAGGCAGGTGCCAAGACTACCTCGAAAACATTACTTTAAATGATTATTCTAGCGTGCTTGTCTTTAGCAAATTACTCACCGGCTTTCACATCTGTAGTCATTTTTCCTACATATCTCAATCATCTTACAAGCATAAAGCTAGGTAGCATGCAAGTAGGCTATTCTACCCGTGATACCTGTGTCAACGCGGCCACTTTGCATTGAGGAATGCTTACTTCCTATTTGATTGAATGTTGATAAGCATATGAGACTCTTAGAAACGATGGCTGTTTCCCAACTACTGCGGGCGAAGAAAGGCCCCAATGCAGAAATCACTTGAGCTCATGTGGTAAATTCCTAAACCTTTACAATCGAATTAGTTATAACATAGTGTTTCCACTACAACTAATACTCAGGCAGTTCTAAAAATTACGCGGACAAGCAGACGGGCTTGATAAGCAGCAGCAATGACAAGCTACGCACAGTAATATCAGCGAAAACTTAGCGATCATCACAACAACAACGCTACTTGCAGCTATGGAATATTCATATTTTGATAGGGAGAAACATTCATGCACACACCTGGCTAACTGTTAAGAATAAAAACCGCCATAATAATAATCACTTGCAAATACTGAATATCCTATATTTCTACTTCCTTATGATACACTTGTGGGCACGCACAGTCTATACTTGAGATGTTTCCCAATAATTTTGCAACGGCAATGGTCTCCTACCGGAACCTGTGGTTGCCTAATTGATTTTGACTGCTGGCTGATTTGTTGCTGCAGTGTAAGAGAATGTGTCGTATAATTTTGTGGAATTCCTCATAGTTGCGGATCGGCACATTAGTTTTTTACCTTTTCTACGGGAGGCACTTTCTCCCCATGTAAGCTTATATTCTATGTATGACTGCCTTGCTTTCGTGGCGGTCCTTATTCGACAAAGTGGAATTTTTGCTTGGATATCCGCCAGACTTAATGTGTATTCAGCTACAAACCAAGTCGATCTTGCGATTCGCGAGCACATTCTCTTTATTTAGCAGCGTACGCCGCTTTCTGAGAAAAATGGTGGCGAAGATTCTACTCTTGTATATGTCAGGTGTGTCATTGCGCATGAAGTAACCTTCCCTTAAAATAAATATTGCCTTGGAATCCGATAGAGCACAATATTATACTAATGTTCAGCGTTGAGGCGAGAAGTTTGACATCTCTCATAACAAAGTGCCCTTCGATGTTCAAGATATCGTAATTTGTACGGAAAGTATGGTGACATAAGCACATCTGATTTTTTTTTAAACGCATAAATGTAAAAGCAGAGAAAATGACGTAATGTTGTGGCGTAGTGGATGAAGTAATGTGAAGCAAGTTTGAATGTTCGCTGTTCTCTGTACGGTGGGACTGGAACACCACTGTAGATGTTTTAACGCTCCATGACCCATATTTGGGTACCTGAATAAGATCTTGGAACACTGAATAAATATGGCATAATGCTAAATATTTGACTAGTCTTAATGAGCTGGTGATTCTGTAAGCAATTTTCGATAGAGAGGTAAACATATTTTGAATGTCGAGGAGCCGCAAAGTACGTCAAATTTCTACACGACATTCACTCAGGAAGTCGTGCAGCACGTTGTTGGCTCCAGGTGGATCAAGCCTTCAGAGGCATCCCAGTGATTGCTCCTCTCGAGGGTCTCCTTGCATAAAAGTTTGGGAAGTGGAAAAACTGTAATTATGTCATATAAATCGTCACCTTTCGAAAGAACAATGCGAAGCAATTGGATAGGCCAACGCAAACAGCGAAGCAGAACTGGACGCTAGCCAGCAGCCCGTGAGCCATCCCGTGATGCTGTACCACTTGGCCAACCCGCCAACTCAATGCCGTAGAGTGAGTCTGCCCAATAATGCCGGTCATATGTTAGGTCCACATTAGTTAAGAAATAAGGTTTTTGGGATGCTTCCCTCGTGAACGTACAGTGGGCTCACGGAAACATGGAGTCTTGACCTGGCCCTGTTTCAGGTGGCGGTATGTCTGAGTGTCAGAACGCATACACAGCGGCGCTGAAAGTTTGTCAGGGGCAAGCGTGTTATACTTAGTGGCACGAACTTTAAAACAAATATCTTTACTTTGTTCTAAATTAATTCTTTCACCACCATGAGTATGTCTTTCAAGGGCCACGCAATTTTAGTGGTCACAAACACCCGGGGAAATAATAAAAATTCCGGCCGAAAGCATCTCAGGATGACCATCGGCGTTAATGCGACTAGCGTTGAACCAACCTAACAACATGTCGCATGGTCACCACTGAAACGTATCACGTATGAGGCGTCTATCGCAGCCGGACTTCTCTCTGGAGCTTGCCTTCATCTATGAGTGGCTCACATCCAGTGACCCAAATTACCGACAAAGAGGTTCATTGAAAAATCGTCACATGCCTTGCGGCACATACCACGAGGCACATACCTGACGTCAACGACGATCCAAGGTATCGTGAAAGGAAAACGGTTTGATCAGAGATAGATCAAGGCATAGATGGATAGATAGTGCAAAGTGCGTATCATGAACGTGATTATCAAAGTAAAAATCGGCAATAGGAATTACCAAAAAAAACAAATTACGTTTCTAAAACAAAAGCTTTAGATAGAAGTGAAGGTTCAGTGTCATAGCCCAACATCGCGCTTTGCCTATAGACAGCAGTACCAAACCCTTGTCAGGTCCTTATGTGATATTACAAAGGGAATAATTTAATGTAACTCAGGCGTACTCACCTGAAGCGGTACCGGAGTCTTCCGCTCCAACAGCTGCTTTCGTTATCTTGACCGCAGCTTCGGCCACTAAACAAATGTGAATCACATGTAATGAACATAATTCGTTTATAATGCATGTTAATTCATACACATCTCCTGCTCACTAAGTGGCTAACAATAACCGAAATAAGTGAGTGCTGAAATCATCTTCTGTCGACACTGACTGCGCCGTGCAATATGCGAGGAATTGTGGTCACTTATTTTTAAGGGTGCCCAGTTGAGACCTTATCCCGTATTTTCGCCAAATAGAGTATTATCAGATTTGAACCAAAGGTAATACAAGCGACGTCCTTCCATTTCCTGCAATCAGTGTACTTTGGCTGCTCCAGCACCTCGATACAAGTATACATGCTTCCCTGCTCTAATTTCCACCTATTGTATTTAGATCAACTCAGAGGACCTAGACACTCTATACAAGAAAAGCTATGCGGCCATCGGAATATTCAGAGTTGTCGAGCTCGCTGTGTTATACAGTATAGGCTAATGCATGAGGTACGCTAGGCTCGCTAATGAAGTCGAACTAGGTTGCCTGTAATCCTCGCGCTTCCACTCTGTGAAGAAGGATGATCCGCTAACAAAAGTCGGACATGTTAGATTTCTTTTATGATGAGTTGATCATTGATGAGAAAACAACCACATGGCGTTGCGATGAGCGCGACATCGCATGATTAAGAGTTTGCGACATTTACGAAAGAAAAACGAACTTCGCGGTCAATAGAGGGAAGAACAAAGTAAACGATAATACCAGTAAACGATAATATTGCCGCCGAATCTGGATCTTGACTTCACCCAAACGTGTCGGGCTTAGAAGTGTTCCTGATTTGTTTTGAAGTATATCGGAAAGAAGAATCAATACACGTTCTTGGCGTATTCCTTTTTCCTTTTTTAAAGGTTCCCTTGTACGTGTGCCACGAAAGCGCTATCGTTAAAACGTCAGCTGATTCTATTTTGTGGTGATTAGCATGCTCGCAATGTTGTAATTTTCTTGATGGCACTATTTGTCATCCTCCAGTTTTTGCACTGAGCTCCATATGCCATATAAATACTGTTGAACCTAGCTTCCCGAAATGCTGCGTCATTCTTGCTGGTGAATTAGGCTTCCCAATACTATGTGCAATAACGGCATATTTGTTTTGAGTTTAGGTCACATATTTATTGTGAATCGAGTACATTGATCGATGTGCGTAGTTCGATAAAATATTTTGGCAGCTTACTTGAGGCGTTCACATTCCTGATTTGTTTTGCGAAGTTCCTTAAACTATAGGTGACGTGTGCGTCACCTACAGTCACCTATATCATGATGTTCTGGGCTCTCTGCAATAATACCAATAGCGATGCGAAAAGCGAGAAAATAAAAATATACGAAATAACTTGATGGTCATAAATTCTGGCACGTCGATGAAAACGTTTTTCTAGAAACTTCCACTTGCAGCGCCTAAATAACCCGCATTGTTCACAAAGCTATCGATGTAGTTGGCAAGCGCAGTTTCGCGCAGATAATGGTATATTTGTAAGCAATTATTAATGGCATTGCTATTAAAAAGCTCTAAACGAGGAGAATCCAGCCATTGCAGTACAAAGGGCAGTCGTTATTGTACGCCTGTACGCACTAGCACGAACAAAGCGCGACTAAACATAGCACGGAAAGTAGAAAGTGCAGCACGAAGCTAAAGCTCAGCGGTGCTGCAGGTACCCGCTCTATAGAGACCCTTCATTGTGAAGTGGTCACAGCAGGCATTTGATATTCCAAGAGAATTTTGCTTCGCGGAAGCTCAACTTACATGTATTTCCTATTTGTGTTATCAACATTCCTGTCATACTCATTGGACCTGCAAATACATACACAACGCATCTGTAGAAGATAGCGGGCCCACCAAGTTACGTAAAACAAAATAGTAATATACACTCAAAGTAAAGAAAGCTTCGTAATTATTACTGAAGCCAGGTACAGAGAAGTCAGTAACTTGGCATCAAAAGGGGATGATTTGAGAGAAACAAATGAAATGAACACAACGGGACCAGAGCGTGTGTTGAGCAAGGAGCGTTGATCACCAGAGAAGTGAAGATTTCGGTAACCAAAACTGAAGCAACGTGTGACACCAGGTTAGTTGGTATTCCATGCTGATATAACCAATGCAAGAGTGGACACGGGACGCTAGTAAGGTGACAAGCAGAAGTACTGACTTCCAACTCGCCGTTATTACAAAGTATGAGAGCTTATATATGCATTTAGTAAAGCAATGAAGGGGGCTAGTTGGTGAAGGTTCATGGTTATATTGCACTTAGTTTTACACTGACGATATTAACTGAAGGACAGGACGTATGCATGGATATGCATGCCTTTTTGTAATAAACGCCAGTTGGAAGTCAGCTCTTGTCCTTGTTGCCTTACTAGTGTCCCATGTCCACTCTTGCGCTGTTTACATCAGTAAGCTAACCAAAAATTGAAGAAGGCAGCTACACAGAAGGGAAGAATGTGGCTGCATTTTTTTTTCATTGCTTATCGCATTAACCTCGACGTTGATCTAGAGGTAAGCTCAGCAGGGATTTTTTTTTTAATATTTTGTCTCGTTCATCACTCTTCTATGGGGCATTGTTATATGCGACTATGGCTTCTGTATAGTAATTTGGGTGTTATTTTTCTTATTGATCGAGAGGTCACGTGTTAGTTGAATCAGCGAGAAACCCGCATCATGTGACGTTATAGGTCGAACAGTAAACAATGCGGCGTTGTTCGAGCAATCGAACATACAAGAGAGTTTACATTTGTAACAAAGGAGAGATTTCACTCACCGTATCCCATTCCCATGCCTCCCATGCCCATACCTCCCATTCCCATTCCTCCCATTCCCATGCCTCCCGTTCCCATGGCCATAGGGTCCATTATTCCACCATGTCCAACTGAAAACAGAGAAAAACAATGGCACAAATTCAATGCTCAGTGGTTACAAAGGTTTGTGTAGGCATTATTTTCCCTGTGCCATGGAGTGCCTGTCCAATTATAAAGCAGTCTCCCTTTGTATAGATTTTTTGTGCACCCAAAACGCCACCTTACAATATGTCCTTCGATATTCCTCATGCTGAAGACGATGCAATAATAACCGTGAATCAGATTTAGACAAGTTTTTGTTCATGAGTGATATTTGGGATCTTTAATTCCTCATTTACTATTAGAATGGTTTGACAAGTGGGGTGAACAAATGTCTATCAAAGCTTGTTCCCCAAAAATGTATGAAGAGAAACCCGAGACACTGGTGGTATACCAGGGTGATGCAGCTGATCGACCGCAAAAAGCGTTGCGCCTTTACAGGAGCTGCCTGAACAGCAGCAAATTTTCGTTTATAAACTCACTTATAGACGGAAGCTGCTAGAATGCTTTTATTGCAATACCCCTCTAACAACATTCATAAAACACCATTTATCTCAATTCTCGAAAACAATCAGTCACCCTTCTTCTAATCCAACCTCAATAACTGTTAATGGAGAGCCTTGCTCTGCTGCTGAAAATATATCTGAAGATATATCTGAAGATGGTTCACATAGAAAAGTGGGTGGGAAAACGGCACCGCGGTAGCTCAGTCGGTAAGAGTATCGCATGCGTAATGCGAAGACATGAAATCGTTCCACACCGGCGGCAAGTCGTTTGTTGATCCGTTTTCATTTCTGTTAATTTATAGTTTCCTAAATTAAATTAGTAAGTACAAGCGATTTCCCCTATGCCATACTTGGTGTATGTGTTGGATTTTTACGATATGATTAATAAAAATTGGGCCCCTTGGTTTCCTTCATTCTCGTTCCTCTCACTCTCTCTCTTTATATATATATATATATATATATATATATATATATATATATATATATATATATATATATATATATATGTGTGTGTGTGTGTGTGTGTGTGTGTGTGTGTGTGTGTGTGTGTGTGTGTGTGTGTGTGTGTGTGTGTGTGTGTGTGTGTGTGTGTGTGTGTGTGTGTGTGTGTGTGTACCCTCTTGTGCACAAAAGTGGCGCTTTATGTAATTGCGGGGACATTTTCCTATAATGTAGCTAGCACATCCACGCTTCTTTATTGCCAGAAGTAGAGCAGAATGGCAATTTCTAAATACATTTGGTTATGAAACCCTCATTTCAACGATCGCACACTACAGCAAGATTTTTGTTGGTAAGAAGATAGCAGCCACCCTTACCCGCATTCCCACTTCCATCTTGTTGCGTTCCAGCCGCTGGAGGGTGATCCGTGGTTGCATTGCCTAAATAAATATGGATAAAGCGCATTTGTGCTACATGTTGATTGTAATAGTAGCTTTAGGATTTAAATATACATTGTGCTCAGTGTTAAGCAATGGTTAACGCCCGGACATAAACTGTATGCAGGTGAAATGCCACACTTGTGCTACCATTTTCTAATTAAAATACGTTTTCACTGCACCCTATACGAGGTGAAACCATTTGATCCCCGATGTAGTTTTATTTTCACGGAAGCTCGAGAGAGAGACACAAGCTTTAAAAATATGCTGCAAGGTGCAATGCCTCACGATTTTGCGTGTCATCCTTCCGGGGGGGCCGTGCTAATCCTCTCAGTATCGTTCAGATTTTAAAGCTAGTTTCAGCCGAGTCTCGTGCGATGGTTAAATTTTGTGTGCAGGTTCAAGTAGTTTAGCTTATTGCTAAACAGGACACTATATAAAAACATTTTTGTTGTCAACTACAACAACGTATTGTAGAAAGTCATAATACATAAACAATGAGAAAAATTCACAGATGATTACGATACTCCCTCATGCGAAAGTTGAGCGCAGTTATATAGGTGAAAAAAATATATATATAGTGTTTTCATTTCGCAATATATAGTAGCAAAGAATTTGAGAGAGACACGTAGCAGAGTCGGCGATCGTTGAAAATCCGATGACTCAGTGAAAGCTCCAGTGTTATCGCTGGTGCCGTGTGGCTTCCAGAAAGTATTGCACAATTCCCATCGCGCATACAATGCGATTAAAAAAGAATTGCAAACCATGGCAAACGAAAGAAGCGCGAACGAGAACAAACCAAGCAAGCCAAACAAGCGTGAGCGAAAGCTGACTCGAGCGGACGATAGTACGAAACAAGCGGTCCGGCTGAAACCAGTCACGACTACGCATCGAGTGGTTGGGCGGGTCTGCATGACACCAGTTTACCGCGCGCGCGTCACTGAAGGGGCCGCTCTCATTGGTCTCCATCGTTCGCGGCTCACGTCTTTCATATCCCTCCCCGCGTTGGCTCTTCCATCTTTCGCTGTGCTCATTCGCTCGATTACGCCGCCGACGCCGCCGACGCCGACGCTCGCCGCACGAACGGGATCCTGAGAGCTGCGCTCTAAGACGTTTAGCCATTGCAACAGCACTGATAAGTCAAGCGAATGGAAATTTTTGTAAGGAATATTATGCACACTGTTCACCCGGATCTAGACCTCATCTTGGCGTGATTGTGTGTCTGAATCGCCTCGGACGCAATCAGTATTTCGTGCCCTCGCGCTCACTTTCCCACCGATTGAAGTTGACAGTGCACTGTCTGTGAATACTTCCGCACTTACTGTCAGTTCTGCTTTCAGGAGGAGTCCTTTTACCCACAAATTGTGCAAGAAACATCCTGTATTCGTGTTTTACTTTGTCCATCCATTTACCTCGCCATCGCAAAAGGCAAATCAGTGATGTTTTTTAATGCGAGTCTTCATTGTACCTCTGCGTTTACTTACTTGCGTGCGGCAGCAACATAAGGAGGAGGATTGCTGTCGTTTCAAGGAGCTAGCACGCTATCATGCGTGAGGAAAGTGGGCAGAGTATGTACCTCGAGACTTCTTGATAAAGCAAATTTTGCTGTATACCACTATGCCGATGCAAATATATATGGCGTTGATAATGCTGCATCATCACTGTAGGAGCTACAGACGCCAGGGAAAAAAGGGCCTTAAAGAGCCCTGACAGCTATCTCTTTAAAGGGAAACTGAAGTAAAAAACGTGATTTCTGTTAATAAATAGACCTGGTACAATACCAAAAAAGAGCAGCTATTACAGGAAAAAGAGGGTAGGTATAAGCAAAAAAAAACATTGCAAGAATGAAAGACGGAAGACGACGCCGCCATGAAATTATTGTACCAGCTAGCTGTGACATTATATGGATCGTAACGGTGCATCATCAGACCTAGTAATTTATTTCGTTATAACGTTGCATTCTAAAATAGCATGACTCAACTTCGCAGGTTTAGAGGTTCTTTAGACAGCCACAACTGCCCAAATACGGATAGATAGGTTGAAATACTCGACGTCACTCTGGCGGACTGCCACTGGGGTATCAGCAAAAAATCTCTAAAAAAGTCATATGATGGCGTTGTCTTCATTTTGTGTGCTACTATTTAGCCTGTGACTTCGAAACGAAGGATAATAGAATTGAAAGTATACCTCATCACTTTAAACTGTCTTACTGTTTCTCTTTAATAGCCCTTGAAGATTTCTGCGAAGGTCCCCTGATTAGTCGTATCATCTGGATAAAAAAGTTCAGTATGATGTGATGTAAGTTTACCCTCGCGAATTGTAAAATTGCTCTTTAAGGTCTAAACCACATTAGGAACATTGTCCAATTGGCCCATTTTAGTGCAAGGTTCTAGAGGCCGCTGCTCTTTTTATTGGAGCGTGCCATAACCCATTATAAGTAGGTGTAGTGGCGGGCCTCCGAATAGTGCTGCGCGAACAGGTAGGTAGGCCCATGTATGAAATCATGTCCACATTTTGTTGTTAATCGGCCAAGCAAGATCCCATGAACATGCGGCTTGGCCAAGATGTCTGACAATAGGTCAGATATTTTGTAGAGATCTGATTTCCAAGCCTCCTCAAAGCTTGTGCCCTTTGTAACTTGGAGCCAGTAGCCCATTATCGAACACTTTATTTTTAACTATATGTTACAGATTTCTTTTCCTCGCACTCAAAGTGTACTACAGGTTTTATTCAAGTGTAAATTCTTGGTACGTATGTGAAAAATTGTACATGCCTGAATTGTAGCTTTCCCTTACTGAAAAACTTGTTTGCTGTAGTGTAATCACGAAAATTTGAATGACTCTTTCCTAGCTAACAGGTAACGTTTACACAATCATATGTCACAGAAATAAGAATCAAATGGCTACTGCACACCAACAGCACCTCTAAATTATAAAGAAATGGTTTCATTAAGCTATAAACAGCATAAAAATGTTGAAAAATTAACTAGTTTGCTTTTTTCTTCCTTTCACACCTCATCGTTTCTATCACAAGACACCTTGTATTACCCGTCTGTTATTAACAGCAGCCATTGGCTGCGTTTTCTTCATGTAAATCAATATGTACCTAGGTATTTTCTTCATTGCCTGAGGCCTTAGGCTATTTACGTAGCCTAGACGCACAGCTATATTTGTATCGTAGCACGTTTCATGCATTCAGCTAAGTCATTTCTCGTGCGCTGCCATGTTGTTGGCAGATAGTTTACTGCTTAAAATAGAATATAATGAATGACGTATTTAGAGTCTACGTCACTGCTCTACAGATCGTCATCGTAATACTCACACGTTTCTTTAAAAAAGCTTTTTTTTTTTTGTTTATCTCGTACGCGCCAAAACAAGGATCTGATTATGAGGCATGCTGCAGTGGGGGACTCTGGATTAACTTTAAATATAGGAGTTCTTTAATGTATTTACGCGCTCGAGCAAAAGAAGTGAAATTGGCAATTTGAGAAAAATGTGCTGTGGCAAAATTATCTCTATGAAATATTGAATTGTTTTGCACAGGAAGTTTTATCGATTAACACATATTTATATTGCATACATTAGCGCATTTGTGTTCACCCCATTACGGAACTTTGAACACCATCTCGGTATTGTGGGGCAAACTATGCCGTAATAAAGGGAGAACACATTCAATGAGTCTGTGCTACTTCTCGTTTCCTTATTGTTTGTCTTGTAAGAGATGCTTAGCAAGTAGACAACACCGGCTGCTCCCCCTCTGCCTTTTTATACGTGTTCATAAAGAAGATATAATTGGTACAGGAAAACAGCAGACAAAAACTGTGACTTCAATAAAACTTGGTGCCGGGCTAGTTGGTGATGCATTCTTTAAAACTGATGGTAGCGCTGAAAAGGACGGACACACGGTGAAAAGACGTCGTCGTGTCGTCTTTTCATCGTGTGTCCGTCCTTTTCAGCGCTACCATAAGTTTTAAAGAAAAACTGTGACATCTGTAAGAATTTTTTTCAGAATTGTGGTCATGAGTTAATTGTCACATCAATTAAAACCACTTGCATTGCGTCAAGGCACTTGTCCTTCTACGGTTTCCTGCAATTTTCATTAATTGTGATATTGAATAAGGCTTGTCTGTAGGTGAAATGTATCATTCTGGTGTGTGGATTTCGCAGGTGTGTATTTCACATAAATACTTATATCAGTGATTGCTTAACATTTCAAAGGAAAACATCTTTGTGGTATTTCAGACAAAGGCCCGAATGAAAGTCAGGTATACCCGCGAGGTCATCAAGGTAAAAAAGAAAAGTTAGAATATATAGCAGGTGGGCTCCGCAGTAACTGGATAAATAAATCGTAGCATGCCTCAAATATAACAGCTGGCTTTGGCTTTGCAAAAGAAGGTAGCTGCACTCACCGGTGGGCTTTGAGGGAATCTGCTTTGCTGGAGCCTTGTGGGTAGTGTTTTTGGTCCTGCAATCTAGAAATATACATCAGTGCAACATCTTTTACACTCTACACTTGTATGCAATTTGTGTAAGGCAGATGTATCGGTCACCCAGCTGTCGATGCTTAAAGTGCTTGCAGGAGCGCTTAAGTACCGAAGAAAGTCGTTGCAAATGTGCAGTGTCGCGCGCTTGCGCTCTCACTTCTACGTTTACGGGCGCCTTGGTTAAAATCCATTTCAGCTCCGAGAACTTTTGAGACCAAGTACTGCCAGTACTGCTGTCTGATAGAAGACATAGAATGTTTTTTCTGGAGTCAATTTACACGAATCCAGAAACGCAGCGGAACTAAATTTTTATGGTTGGCTGTAGCTTAATTTATTCCTAAAGCACGCGCAGTTTTCCATTTTCCTTACCTTAACATATTCTGTGATGGCTGATACGGGGGGTCGTGTTCTTCTTATTGGTTTGCTTTTTCCCTAACTAAAGAAAAAGTCATCTGGTCGTGGTGCGTACTTTTTTCTTGTCCCTGCAGCATTTTTAAAAGAAATTTCGTGTATCAAATCTTGTATGAAACCTGGCCATGTGTTTAGTCTTATAGGTACTCAAGTATACATTTGTTAAGTAATTCATGACGACATCATTACGAACAGTTTCTGGCAATAACCTAAACATCGGCTATGATTTGAGGGTATCTGTATCGTCCAGAATAGTTGCAACTGCAAAAAGCAGCACATGTAACCTTCTCTTCATGAACGAGATAAAAATGCTCAAGTACTTAGCATTACAATTTGCTCTTCAGCTTGCACTGCACAAACGTTCTATCGAGCTGTAATTGTTGCCGCGATAAACATGCATTTCTGGAGAAGAAGGTGGGCTCTACTCACTTGTAGGCGCCGGTTTCCTGTTCCTTGCTGGGGCCTTCGGGCTTTTCTGTCGCACCCCTAAAAACATTTAAAATGGCATCACTTGATTTAGAAGCCGCTCCTGCAAACTTCGTAGGTTGCAAGCATCTTACAATCAGTAGTCAAATTAAAACCCTTCAATGCTCTCGCAGTAGTCCTTGGCAGCTACCACAGCCGTCTACCTGCTTGGCTATATTTTTCAAAATAAAATTTCGAAAGAAATGGCTGCTTCTTTTAATAAAGTAAGTGACTACGCGGTTTTATGGATTCCGCTAGCATGTTCGAGCTTTTCAAACGTCCTGCAAATATATTTCTCCGCGCACAAGGGCCGTGTAGTTCGCAAGAAACACAGGCGTTCCTAACCTTGGCAGGAGCTAGTTGGTCAACTCCTTGTCTCTTAATAAAGGCAATCTGGCACAATGTAAATAACGTAAGGAAGAAAAAGGAGACGACAGAAAACAAATGGAGACACGTCTGCTCGAAGGCTAAACCTTACGCACTTGTTGCGAAGAGTCGGACCTCATCCAGTTTCCCATTTCCTGCTTTGACAAGTTCTAGAGTTGCATATGCTGTCGACGTTTCTCTCTCTTGTTCTAAAGTTCTAAAAGTGTCAATTTTTTTCCTTTTTCTGATACTATCAGACGATGGCAAGTGGCCTTTCGCATGCTTAATCCAGTGGAGATATGACCAAAGCCACGACCTCTGAAACGTGAGGTCCTGACAACGCAGAAACGATCAGTGAGTGGCAGATTGAAGCTCGTCGTCGTCACTTTTTAGGCATCAGGCTGCATGCCTGACTAGTGGTTTGACGGGTTACATACAGAACAGCCACTAAAGCCTTCGCCTCCTTCTTCGAGAACACGCATTCGTGATCAAGGCTCACCATATCTGCTGTGCTGATTTGTGTGCTTCACGTCGTTTGTCCGCCTAGGTGGTTATTGTGGAAGTATTTAACCGCAAGCACATATTTTTAAACCACTTTATTGTGTCTACAAGCTGGAGGCTGCCCCGTAGCAAGGAATGTTGTAGCTGCTCTGTCTTTTCGGCATGTTTGTTGTAATATTTACGTATGGCATGGTTGAGCTATGACATCATGACAGCATCCAGCTGGTATTAGGCAGGCACATGCGTCCACCGAATGGAGCTCATGCTTTTATTCCTCCGTTATAGCAATAAAATTTTTTCTTGCTGTAACGCTTTATTTTTCGAGTTATAAGACTGATGATGATATGTGGTGTTTTATGGCGCAAGGGCCAGGTTTGGCCAAAGAGCGCCAGAGTTAGAAGACTGGCCCCATAGAAAAGACCGTATGAAACTCGTAAGAGTCACACTTTTGTTTTACTTCGTTGTAGAACAAATTTACGGCTTCACCAAGTTGACATTTACTAAACCTAAAGGCTGAGTACTTAATTGGATGAGAACCTAAACAGCATGTCTTTTTGTGCCCTCCGGGTATTCATTTGCCAGTCAGCACACCTAGATGCCCCTTGTAATTACAACGTTCTACCCTTTGTTCATGCATAACTGTTTTGTCCTACAGGCAGCACATTTCTGTTCTTTTTTCAGAAATTCTTATTAGCGTACTGAAAACGTTGTAATGTATATTAGTTTTTACATTATTATTATTATTATTATTATTATTATTATTATTATTATTATTATTATTATTATTATTATTATTATTATTATTATTATTATTTAACCAAGAAAGATCATGGATTAAACATTGTCTGGCCTTTGTTCGTTACCTTTATGCTTCATCCTTAAGTGTACTTAGGACAGCGCAGATAACACATCAGCGCAAAAGGAGTCCGTGTAGGTAATCATATTTTTGCAAAGAGAACACAAGCTACATGGCATTTTTGTTTAAGCATATAAACAGCACTTATAGTTAGCCATCGAGTCATATTTGCAGTCGTGAGGCGCTGTATTTGCAACAAGCTGAATTTACTACTCACCCGTAAAACGGGAACCTGGCTTTCGGACGACATATCTGGGTCCCTCTAAAATGAACAATAGCGATGGTTTCCGCATCAGACATCGCATTGTAATGTGCTTTGTTCTATGCATTCAGCCATGTGCACAGACGTTTTTGGTGCAGTCGCGTTCTGTTGGGGAGCACATACCGGAATCGCCTTCGTGGATCACCCATAAATCGGTCCAGCAAGGTGGGATGAATTCGACACATAATAGGATGCAATGTCTTCATCGATTGACTGATTTATTGGCTTATCGTATAATGGCGTTCAACCTTCCGAACTAACATCGGGGCTTTGAGGGACGCCACAGTGTGGGGTTATCTACAATAATGCTGAACGCATGGGGTTAACGTGCACGTAGATTCCCGTACACAAGCACATTTTTCATTTCACGACCATCTGAGTGCCTCGAAAGTTCCTCAAAAGCAAGCAAAGGCTAAATGGCAAGAAGCGCGTCAGTCAGGTTCACCTGCCTTAAGCAATGCTTCTTACTTTTCTTTTGTCACTTGGCATTTACGTTGTTTTAACTCGGCGGCTAGCCCTCTCATTCCCTAATATCCACTGCTGAATGTTCGAATTCGCTGTCTATCTGCTGCATAATGGCAAACAAAGCTTCAGACCCATTGCATTCTCTCATTTGGCATTCTTCGTACCAATGAAGAAGTCAAGATTGACGTTTTTAATAAACAACAGGCGCACAGAGTTACATTATCGGAGTTCTAGAGGATGCCGTCATTCCTTTCATACGTTACTCACGCAAATATCTGTGAATGTTATCGCATGAGGGAAGACTGGAAAGAGTCGGCAGAGATCGGCACATTTGCGTAGCAGAATGCCAATGTCATCTATGTCTTCCGGCAGCCATCTGAAAGCGTACTCAAGCAATGACATTAACAATTGTACGTCAAGCGTATGAATTCTACCCCCGCGGCACTATCCCCATCCACAAAAGCCACCAGGTTCAACTCGTGTTAGCGCTGATCGCATTTAAATTGCGACTAAGTGCTAAAGGCGCCTTCATTTTGATTCAGTTGCACAATAACGACCCCCCTGGTGGTCGAACCTATTCTGAGTCCCCCTCCCTCCCTCCCGCTTCCTTATGGCATCTCTCTTAGCTCGTACGTTGCTTCGGGTTGTCGCACTCCATATTTTTTTTTTCAAGAAAAAAGACAGATTAGGTGACTTCTAGGTTGAACAAGAGGACAGAAAATACAGAAAGAAAAGACCAGGTAAACGGTTCACCGACGAGAATCGGGCATGTGGTTGTCATTGCTAGTAATAGGGCTTCATCCGAACTACGTGCACTGGTTTGGGCGCAGACATATGGCCCGAACGTCGTGGGGAGTCTGTGGGAATTACGTAAAAGTTGACGTCGTTTGGGCGTTGTAAAACCGCGCATAGGCTGAAGTAGTACCGTAGGCGTTTTGTAGAGCGGCCTCGCTGATCTATGGCACTCCGCACTCAGACGTAATTACTGGTGCTGCAAATGGCTTCTGTTCGGCCGAGGTATACCGGTGGGCATCACATGCCTACTGGCAATAAATAGGCAGCCGTGCAATTTGACGAATATTTTCGGCATACTGGTCTAATTAGTTAGCCCAGAGTGTTGGAGTCTCTCACGTGTCAGGCCTCTACGGCCACCATAGTGGGTAGTTTGCGTCTTTGTCACAAGCGAAGAACACTAAACCATGTTTTTTTTTTTTTTATAAAGCACAGTGGCGGTATTGGCTATATATGTACAATGGCTGGTACTGTAGATGGGTCGTTTCTTTTGTTCGTTTTTTTTGTTATGATTTATTTAATTCTTGAGGCAGGCGATTGTCGGCGGTTACATGTTTTTCCTGATGTTCACTGAAGAAGAAATGCTGCTATCAACATAGAGGCAATTGCAGGCTTCTGCGTTGAGCTGGCACATCAACAACACATGCATACGCTAATGTTCACTGTGTGAAAATAACCAAACTACATTAGTTTGTGGTTAGTTAAGTAACAAACACTGCAATCACACTTCGCTGTGAAGCTATCCTTGCAGCCTTCAGCATGATCTGCCCTGGAAGAGACGAAGGCATTTCTACTCACTCGGTTTCTGTGCCGCAGAAGCTGGTCGTCGGTTCCCTGTTACTGTGTATTTTCCTGGCGTTCCTGGAAATATATCCGTACGAAAGAGCCCGTACGGCACATGTAATCACGTAATAACATTCAAAGTTGAATATATCAACCGATAAATGTCCAAACGTATTGAAAGTTTATTCAGGAGCTCGACAATGCAAGAGTGTGTTCACTAATTCTCAGCATCAAGTTTCTTAGTCATCCCTGCACGATTGTTCATTTGTGTTTTGTGTAATTTCATTGTGAAAGAAATATCTTTATCACTCATAAATTTCCAAGCAACAGTAATGAATATTTATAATGCTTTAAGGTACGTGATTATTACCGACAGTATTGCCAGATATTTTGTTGCGACGCCTTTCTAGCGTGTTAGGTAAACTGAGTGTCCAGTAGAAGGTTCTTTTTATTCCATATGCTACTTTACATGAAATGTGTACGCAATGTACAGTCTTTAGAAATACGAGGGGAAACACAGAATTCTGTTTTCAGCACCCATTACTGCTGACGTTTTGATTTGAGCCTGGCATGATGGCGTGCAACAAGCAGTTTTCCCATCGATACTTTCATTTCATTGAACGCTATGCGTACTCAACCACTACGGTCTCTTGAATGAACTTCGGTTCTTCCTTTTAAAATTGCTACAGGGGAAACAACGGGCGACATCCGGAAAATGTTACTAAGGGCATATTTTGGAAGTGGATATTTTTCCATTCGCAATACATGCGCCTTTTGTAATTACATCCCATTATAATCAGCGCCACCTATGTAACCGGTATCAAGCACTCGGCAGTAAACTCGCCGTGGTGGCTTAGCGGCTATGGTGTTGCGTTGCTAAGGTCGAGGTCGTGGGATCGAATCCTTGCCGCGGTGGCCGCATTTCGATGGGGGCGAAATGCAAAAACAGCCGTGTACCGTGCACTGGGGCACGTTAAAAGTCCCCAGGTGGTTAAAATTAATCCAGAGTCCCTCCACTACGGCGTGCCTCGTAATCAAATCGTCATTTTGGCAAGCAAAATGCCAAATTCCTTTAGCAGTAATTGCGGTAAGAAACGATTAGAGTAAGAAAAATAGGTAACAAGGACATTTTATATACTTTGTTACTGTTCAAAGAAGGAATTCGCCAAGGATACGCTTGATATAAATAGATCCAAACAGCAAACAAGTGCTGTTTGCTTAGCACGACAAGTCTTTTTCCTACTAATGACCTCCGTGTTTTATATCGGTGTTTTCATTTCCCCAGTGTGCAACAACATCGGTTTGGTGGTGCCAAACCACATGAAACTGCCTATTAGCTGCTTCTGCGACGTTTTGAAGTCCACATTCTTTTACAAACGTTTATCTTACTTATAGACTACGAATAAGCTGACTAGCGAAATTGGGATTTATTGTTAGCTCGCGCTTGCAGCAAAGATGCACATGACACGCGTATGACCTCCGTCCCTACACAAAAGTGGCACAGCATCTATTTCTGTTTCGACTATAAGCCACTACGCTGCGTCATTGCTGAGCCTCGCAATAGAGCAGCATTCACCGTCATGTCACGTTGACAGTCGCACTCACCTGAAGGACTTGACCCGCGTCCTCTTGCCCCGTTAAGGTTGTAACTTCCTAAACATATACAAAGATGCATCTGTAACACATGTGGTGGCATAAAATTCGCAGATTAAAAATAAATTACAAAGAATTTAGAATGCCCTTAACCCCACCTAACTCAAGGAAGTGTTTACGGTACGCAGGTTTGCACAAGAGCGATATCTATCGCACATGCATTTCGGGAATATAGATTACAAAGTGTTTTAAGCCGCTGCTCTGTTGTTTAAGATCTGCTTGCTTCTGCGAATGCTCTTCTCTGTTTGTTCTGGTCCCTTGTGTATGCAGACGTGTAGCAGTTTTGCCTTGGAATAAGCGCATTCGGTTTTGTTTTCTCGTATCTCCTGCGTCCGCAAGTTGCGAAGCAAGATTATTTACCCGAAGGGCAGGGAAGTGCTTTTATGGTTCTCGCGAGAATTTTCGTACCTCCACTAAAACTTTTGTCCGCTCTCGTTAGAAGCTTAACCCAACGTCTGCTATGCTAATTATATTGCATTTAGAAGGAATTCTAGAAAATTGAGAAATTAAATGTTTCATCTATGCAATTTTTTTCTATAGATCCGCTGAAGACCTGACAGCAACACAAGGTTATACTCGTTGTTCATGTCGATGCTTATTACCGGATAGTTTGCTATGAACATTAAAATTTGAAATCTCTATTTTAGTTTAATGGGTAGTTAAAGACGAAGTCGTCCGTCGTATCTGCGGATTCGGATGGGTATATATATATACATACATACATACATATATATATATATATATATACATATATATATATATATATATATATATATATATATATATATATATATATATATATATATATGCATGCTCAGGATTCGCAATAAGGTATTAATTAAAAGTTCGCGCTTATATATATATATATATATATATATATATATATATATATATATATATATATATATATATATATATATATATATATATATATATATGCATGCATGCTCAGGATTCGCAATAAGGTATTAATTGAAAGTTAGCGCTTGTCCTGTTTCAACTTGTTCCTCTTCTTTACGGCGCTATGTTACTTGCCAATTTCAATTTTCTGTAAACTAAGGTTAGCAGATTTCTACTTCTGTTAACATTTCATTTTAATATTCTGCATTGTTTACTTGTTTCTTTGTTTGAGCCAGGCTATCTTTGCTATGTGCTGGGCCTAAGAAAGGAGTAACCAGCACCACACATGATACAAACCTCTCCTACATGCACATTCAATTGAAGAGAGCACGGTCATAGACGGGGTACGTGAAACAATATAACACACATTTTATGTTCACGTCATTGCACATGCCCTCTCACAAATTAGATTACCTTCCAAAACTCCGACATAGCCATTGCACATGCGCTCTGACAAACTCACATAGTCTTCGCAACATGTTGTAATGTGTGAGAACGCTCATTCACTAGTATTCAGTCTGAGAAGTGTTTCCTATTTATTATTCACCATATGACAAGCCTTGCAGCGCAAGCAATTCTGGTGTCTGTTATCACGGTAAGTATGCGCAAGGCGGCTTTGCCGCTTGTGTGTCGGTATGTCCACTGCAAGCTTCTGCTTTTATCACCTCAATGGAGCTGCCGTGTAGCAATAAGAACACCCGGTCCACAATAAGGAATTCGTGCGTTCTAACTCTGGCTAAAGTCAGTATTTTTTTTAATGTTGAGTGGCATTTTCCAATGACCGAAAACAGAGCAAAGATTGATAAAAGTGCCGGCTAGCCTGACAAGGCAGTCCAACTAAAGTACGGCCAATTCAATCTTCGTGGAGAAAACATAACTGGAAATGACATTTATTGTAGCACACCAGTAGCAATAGCTGAGCAGTGTGGCGGCTGGACACTCTCTAATGCGGGGAATACAGAAAGCTGTTGGCGCGGCAGCGCACCTACCGCAATTTTTTTCTCAAATCCAAATTTCACAATTTCACAATTTATTTATTTATTTATTAGTAAAAATACAGATAATTGCATGTGCGTAGTATACATAAGGAGGTCCCAAAGTCAAAGACTGTATGAAGGTGTTCCCATCACGTAGTGCAAGATAACGAGATTTTTTCGAAACAGGCATTACTGCTTAGTGCTCAGACCATATCGTAACGGTCTGATTGGCCTTGGGACATCATTTGTTTTGTATTGCACGCCCCTTTCTTTTTTTGTGCCCTGTGCCGCGAGTGCAAACTACTAACAGAGAAGTAAACTGGAGACAGAACCCCACAAGGCGGGAAGAGAGGAAGCGACCGCTGAAAGGGAGCACTTCAGAAATCCAGGCACACCCCGCCGCCTGGACATCATTTGCACGCACGAAATGCATTGTGAGAAATAAAGTCGGCGCTCCTGTCTATCTTCATGCGCGTGAGAGGCTAACCAACCGAATGAGGGTATTACGCGAAGACGCCTTAGTAATTTTTCGCCATCGCAATTTCAAGCAGCCCTCATTGTTCTTAGATATGGTAGCGACAGCTCAATGATATCAGACATTTCTGCCTCACTGTTACGTCGGTACCGCCATTTTAACGCCAAATGCAGTCTCGGTGGGTTATTGTAAGTTGTTCGGAGCAAGCTGTGAATTCCAGACAATCGCCGATCCATAGAGCCTGCTCACAATAGTACTTAATTCTATGAATACGTCGTTCTTATTATCCAAGCAGTACTTGACGTCAAGCTTTTTTTTTCTGGTGACTTTATCTTTCTAACTGTTGAAATAAATGCGATACAATAGCTTAACGCTCGCTCACGCACACTAAAATGGGAGGTGCTTTCACAAGCACCAAAGGAGGAGGAGGAGAAAGAAAGGAAGAAGGCGTGGATGTTAGCCAGAAGAGTGTATAGTTAGCCAGCCTACGCAGGGCAAAAATAACAAAACGTAATGCGAGTGATTTTCTTTTATGGCAAAGCTGTATATTACTCGTATCCCGGGATTGGTTAGTCGCCGTCGACAGAACACTCGACAGAAAACCATTCCACAAATTGAATCAAAAGTGTCTAACTCCAATGGAATGGCACATGCAAGACGTACCTCAGTGTTCGTTTCAATAAATAAAAGCACAAAACAAATGTCAGAACGACATGGTAGATTATAAGGCTCGTTCGAACAATGCAAAAGCCATAGAGTTAGCCGCATGCGCTTCCCGTTAAAGATTGCGCTTGCATAAGCTGCAGCTCTGCGAAGCGGCAACTGTAGCATACGAAGAAGGGAGTGATGTCACTGCACTATCACATTTAAAAAAAGAACCAGCCTGGCAACCGATTTCATTTGTTGGTTATAGCGTTATGGGAAGGCCACGCATCTTAGGACTCCAGAAGATAAGCATGAAGGCGATAAGCTGTGACGGGAATAGCAACGTCGATATGCGCAACGGAGTCTAGACAATTGTCTTGCTATCAATCATTTCATGTAGTGCAATGCTCAATGGTTCAAGGCTATGTCACATTGAACTGTCGGATCAGGTGATACCTCAGCTTCGCTGGCTAACTACCTTCAGAGCCCAATTTTTTCTTGAAACTGCTGTGGAATAAAACGCGGCGCAAATTTGGCCGCCCTAATGAACGTTTTCGTCTAAAGAAGCCCATGATCCTTGTTTGTTCAATGTAAGACACTATTTCGCTGAGGTTGTATATCTCAAGCTCAAGTGCAGTGACTGGGGTGCGCGTAGATCATTGTGCAACTTGCTCTAAAACTAGCTTTTTTTTAATAGTGTTTTTCCTTCTTGTCTGACATTTTTTTCATTTCTTTTTATCATTTTCACGTGAAAGTGAATAACCCTCACCATAGCGATAAAATTTAAGGCCTCCCTTTTAGGTTTACACAGTTGCATGCTGTTTGTTCTCGCTGAACAACTAATGTACAGCGCGTATTGCGAAGACAAACACATGAAAGGGATAGGACAGAGCACAGACTACCATTTCTTAGACGAAAAGCGCGCAAGTGATCATAAAGGCACAACGAAGCTAGTATAGAGGCACAAGAAAGAAATAGAAAGGCGTGGGAAAACTTGCTGCAACGATATTTATGGCACAAGTGCGGCCTGTGCTTGCATGGTTGTAAGGCCTTTGGAGACACGAGCATCCTACAGTGCACCTGGCTGAAAAACCCGCGGAAGCCGGATAGATGCACCGTCACACTCCGCTCTGTCGGCTCTCCAGCGGAGTCGGGACAGCGTTCTGTCTTCCTATGATGGCACGAGCGCTTTGCCATGGCCTCCTCTATTTAAATAAATACAGGATGCACTGGTGTCGCGCACAACCACTAACCTTTCTGCCGAGAAACTGGGTACTCACACACACTATCATCTTTCACTTCCCACTCCCTCTCCCCTGACGACGCCTCGCCGTGCTCCCTCACGGGTAGCGGAATCAAGCGTCTTTCCTTTCTTTACATCACTTAACGTTGACCGCTAGCAAACGCCGACGGTTTCCGTTGGTATCATCCCGTGCGCCTTTGAGTTGCAACGCCCGTAGCTTGACTATCCGCTCAACACTCCAACTTTGCGAGACGCCCTCTAGCAACCCGCAGGGCTCTTGTTCCCGCTGCGCAGCAGCAGTTGTCTAGTGTGTTACGTGGCTTCAACGCGTTACCTCATCGTCTGGTTCAAACATCGTTAGAGGAGATGGAGCAGGTTTCCGATCCTTGCTATCGCTTTTGAATTCATCGTCCCATCAGAATCAGGATCTATAAATAAATATTTGGTCATATCACAGATATTTATTATATCGAAGGAGATATCATATCGGGAACACTTGCGAAGAAACTATTCGTATAGCTAACAACTCAAAGCATGCTGCAATAAGGCGAAACTGCCAAATCATTCTAATGTGTTAGCATTAGGAGTGTCCAATTGGAAAAATATTGTACTTGTTTCAAGTGTGGGAAGTCAATCACGTGGTACAAGGTATACACAGTCGAACCCGGACATATGGAACCCACAACGCATTATTATTGTGTAGAACGAACCGCTGTAAAATTCCCTTGGAAATTTTTGGTATAATGTTTTTATTTTATATATAAAATTGCGTACATATCGAACTTCTTTATTATGCCCTTCAGATTCTATATATCCGGGTTCAAATACACACACACACACACACACACACACACATATATATATATATATATATATATATATATATATATATATATATATATATATATATATATATATATATATATATATATATATATATATATATATATATATATATATATTGACACGACTATATTTGGCAGAACCATAATTCAGCGGGTATGCGCCAGTGGGGACAACGCTGAAGTAGCGCGGGTTTTTAGGTGAAGCAGGGGAAACGAAGAAGACGTTGTTGTTGTTCCCTTGGACGACTGATAAAGTGCGTTTCTTGGCGGTGCTGCTACGCATACTCGTCGATCCCACGTCGTTACACTGGTGGAGGTGCGGGGTATTCTTCATGCTTGGCACCCCTTCGCGGAGCCGACGATCGAGCCCGGAATCACCATCGCGCATCGAAACACCTGTCCACCGCTTCAGTCGTCGCCTGCTAGGCTTAGCGCCCGAGTCCAGTACCCTGCAAGAAACTTCGAGAAATCGTTTGCCTCCTACAAATAACATGGCCACCGCAGCTCCATCGCAAGTAACACTACAGAATCCTATGGTCCCGGAGAGCTTTCATGGTGATGCCTTTGAAGACGTCCAAGATTGGCTAGACCAGTTCGAGCGCGTCGCCCAGTATAACCATAAGACCAGCTCGGCGGACAAACTCTCGAGTGTATATTTCTATTTGAAGGACAATGCTCGTACGTGGTACGTAAACCGGGAGAGGAGCTTTGCCACGTGGGACGACTTCCGCGCACAGCTGCTGGATACCTTTTCAAGCATCGACAGGAGGGAAAACGCGCAGCGTCTCCTCGAAATCCGCGTTCAAAAGCCCAATGAGAGCGTTGCTATGTTCTCGGAAGACATGGCCCGTCTTTTCCGAAGGGCAGACCCAGACATGCCAGAGGAAAGAAAGCTGCGATATCTCCTGCGAGGAGTGAAGGAGCAACTGTTTGCTGGCCTTGTGAGAAATCCACCGACAACAGTGGCACAGTTCACAAAAGAAGCTACAGCCATTGAACGGGCCCTGCATCAACGATACCGCCAGCATGACATGGGCAACTCGACGGCGAACACTTCCGTACTGGCTGCGAGTAACGACATGTCTCTGCGTGAAGTTGTCCGAGAAGTGGTGCGAGAAGAGCTTCGGCAGCTCGGCTTTGTGGTTGCGCCTACGGAACCGACGCCAGCGTTATCTTTTGTTGCTGATGTTGTCCGGGAAGAAGTCCGGCAAGCTTTTTCAGCGCCAGACTGCGGCAACGTTCCGCGGCGCCTCACTTATGCGGAAGCTGTTCGCCGTCCACTCAACGCAACTTCAACGCCGTTGACACCGATAACTACAACACCACCTACGCCACAAGTAGAGCCGACATCGTCACCCTCGTCGACTCTACCGACCCCGCCGATCATGCCAGCACAAACAACGCCGTATTTTGGACATGCGCACGCCACTCCTTGGCTCCATGGAGAGTTACCGCCGAACTACCAGCGTCGGAAAACCGATTTGTGGCGCACCGTCGATCGTCGACCAGTGTGCTACCATTGTGGTGAAGCTGGACATGTCTATAGAGTTTGCCGCAAATGGAACAACTATCGCGCCGCTCAACACCCAAGCTTTCCTGCCAAGCTTACTCTCCGTGCGACGGTCGACGCGCTTACAACGACGCCCCTGTGAACAGTCAGCCACCAAATACGACGACGCCCCGACCACGTTCTCCTTCTCCATCTCCGGCGCGCTACAATTCGCCGACTCGTCGCAGTTTTGCCGACGTCACTAGGGGCAGGTCGCCTAGCCCTCGACGGGGAAACTAGCCGCTGCGACCTCCGGGGGTGAGGTTGCCAATACTCTAACTGCTCCACATCCCCCGTTATCGACGAACGACGACGTGAAGACTACATTGACGAAAAAGACGCCCAGCACAACGACGAATACGACGAATGGAAGTACGAAAGACGTAACTGACATCGTCAGCGCCGAGCTCATCGTTTACATTGACGGCCACGAAATAGCCGCTCTGGTTGACACTGGCTCCCATTTTTCTATCCTTAGCTTACAGGTCGCTGACAAACTGAGGAAGGTGAAGACACCATGGCACGGGCCCAACATAAGAACCGCCGGAGGTCAGTTGATGACACCTGTCGGGAAATGCACGGCCCGACTCTTAATCGCCGGTTCAACCTTCGTCGTCACCCTCGTCATCCTTACTGAGTGTTGTAAAGAACTTATACTGGGCATGGATTTCCTACGGGAGTACGGCGCCGTGATTAACATCCGTGACAGAAGCGTCACATTTGCCACGAGTTCGGATAATGTCACCGATGAGAAGCCACAACAACCTCGCTTACGTATTGCCGCGGACGACGTCATACTTTTGCCGCGGAGTTGCTCTCTCGTACAGGTGCGCTGTGACAGCCTGCAAAGTGGGACTGGAGTAGCTGAATACATCAGTGCGCTAGCACTGAATTGCGGTGTGTCCATTGCCAGAGCCCTTATCAATGTAATCGACGGAAGCGCCGAACTCTTGCTGACAAATTTTAGTAGAGAGCGCCGACACATCGTTAGAGGCACTGCTGTCGCCTATTTCGACGAAGTGACAGAAATACAAGACTGCCACTTAGCACAGGAGTCGGCCTCTACAATCCACACAGCTGCACCTATTGTAGACGTTAATCCGACGTTAACGGCCGTTGAGCGGAACCGTCTGTTTGAGCTCATCAAGCAGTACCAGGGCTGTTTCTCCTCTGCGTCAAGAGTTGGTCAAACGCCACTTACCAAACACCGCATCATTACTGATGTCGACGCCAGACCCATCCGACAAAACCCTTATCGTGTGGCCCCAAAGGAACGCGAAGCAATACAAAAACAAGTGAAGACGATGCTAGAAGATGGCGTTATTCGACCATCTAATAGTCCGTGGGCATCACCTGCGGTTTTAGTGAAGAAGAAGGACGGTAGCCTGCGCTTCTGCGTCGACTATCGGAAGCTCAATCAGGTCACAAAGAAGGACGTTTATCCACTGCCACGTATTGATGATTCCTTGGATAGGTTGCGAAACTCGTGCTACTTTTCCTCAATGGACTTGAAAAGCGGTTATTGGCAGATCGAAGTGGATGAGAGAGACCGTGAGAAAACAGCCTTTGTGACGCCTGATGGACTTTATGAATTTCAGGTACTTCCTTTCGGTTTGTGTTCGGCGCCAGCAACATTTCAGCGTCTAATGGACACTGTGCTCTCCGGACTCAAATGGCAAACATGCCTGGTGTACTTGGATGACGTGATTGTCTTTTCCGCAACGTTCGACGAACACTTACGAAGGCTGAAAACTGTTTTTGAAGCGATACGCTCTGCCGGTCTTACTTTGAAGCCTGAGAAGTGCCATTTTGCTTTTCATGAGCTTCAGTTCCTCGGTCACGTCGTCAGTAGCCAAGGAGTCCGACCTGATCCGGATAAAATTGCCGCCGTCGCTAATTTCCCGATTCCATCAGACAAAAAAGCCGTGCGACGTTTTCTGGGACTCTGTGCATATTACCGGCGATTTATTGCGAATTTCTCGCGTATCGCATGGCCGTTAACACAGCTCACCCGCGAAGATATGCCTTTTACTTGGGGCGAAGACCAGGAGCGGGCATTCCACGAGCTCCGGCAACGCATGCAATCGCCTCCCGTATTAGCACACTTCGATGAGGAAGCCCCGACGATATTGCATACAGACGCTAGCAATGTCGGTCTAGGGGCGGTGCTAGTACAATGGCAGGGCGACAGCGAAAAAGTGATTGCTTACGCCAGTAGGACACTATCCCGAGCCGAAGCTAACTACTCCACCACTGAAAAAGAATGCCTCGCAATGGTATGGGCAGTTCTGAAATTTCGTCCGTATTTGTATGGTCGGTCTTTCACCGTCGTAAGTGACCACCATTCCCTCTGCTGGCTCATTAATTTGAAAGATCCTTCCGGCCGCCTCGCACGCTGGAGTCTTCGACTCCAAGAGTTCGACTTTGTTGTTACATACAAGTCGGGAAAACGGCACGCAGACGCCGACTGCCTTTCTCGGTCTCCTGTTGAGCCGGCAGCACAAGACGATGACGACACCGTTTTTCTGGGACTCGTGGATACTGCCGATCTTTCACGCCAGCAACGGGATGACATTGAATTGCTGCCGCTTATTGATTACCTCGAAGGACGAACCAACAGCGTGCCGAGGCTCTTTGCAAGAGGGGTGGCATCATACTGCTTGCGTCGCAACGTCCTCTACAAGAAGAACTTCTCGCCTAGTGGCAGCAACTACTTACTTGTTGTTCCATCACCGCTTCGACGTGAAATCTTACACGCCTGCCACAACGAGCCGACTGCTGGGCACTTGGGCTATACTCGCACATTGGCACGGATTCGGCAGAATTACTACTGGCCGAGACTTACTGCGGGCGTTAAACGTTACGTTCAGACATGTCTGGATTGCCAACGTCGTAAACCGCCATCCGTCAAACCAGCCGGCTTACTGCACCCTGTTGACGTACCAGCCACACCATTTGCGCAAGTAGGCATGGACTTTCTGGGCCCCTTCCCTACGTCTACTACTGGTAATAGGTGGATAATCGTTGCCACGGATTATCTCACTAGATATGCCGAGACAAGTGCCCTGCAACGGGCAACAGCAGATGAAGCGGCACGATTTTTTCTGGAATCCATCGTTTTAAGGCATGGCGCTCCCGCCGTAGTCGTCACCGACAGAGGTACTGCGTTCATGGCCCAGTTTTTAGATATCGTTCTACGTCTAAGTGGTACCGCCCACCGGAAGACAACAGCGTATCACCCCCAAACGAATGGACTGACAGAACGACTCAATAGGACATTGGCTGATATGATAAGCATGTACGTAGATGTAGAGCATAGGAACTGGGACGAGGTTTACCTTATGTCACCTTCGCGTACAATACGGCTCGTCAAGAGACCACTCGCAAGACGCCCTTCAGTCTCGTATACGGCCGTGAGGTTACAACAACATTAGATGCAATGCTCCCTCATGAATTTGACGACAACGAGACGGGTGCTGAAGAGATAATACACCGAGCAGAGGCAGCTAGGCAGCTTGCGCGTCTGCGAATCCACGAGCAACAGGACATGACGCCCGACGCTACAATCTTCGGCACAAAGCCGTAACATACAACATCGGCGACAAAGTGTGGGTGTGGACACCTATTCGACAGCGTGGGCTCTCTGAAAAGCTCCTACGCAAATACTTCGGGCCCTACATAGTTCTCCGACGCATCAGTGACGTCAACTACGAAGTCGTTCCAGACAGCTCGCACTGTTCAAAGCGCCGACGGCATTTACCCGAGGTGGTTCACGTGCTGCGTATGAAGCCGTACTATGAGGACTGCCAAGACTGCGCAGTTCTTTACCGCTGCTTTCCAAGCGTCTATCATCGGGACGATGATCTTTTCTAAAGGGGGACCAAGTGACACGACTATATTTGGCAGAACCATAATTCAGCGGGTATGCGCCAGTGGGGACAACGCTGAAGTAGCGCGGGTTTTTAGGTGAAGCAGGGGAAACGAAGAAGACGTTGTTGTTGTTCCCTTGGACGACTGATAAAGTGCGTTCTTGGCGGTGCTGCTACGCATACTCGTCGATCCCACGTCGTTACAATATATATATATATATATATATATATATATATATATATATATATATATATATATATATATATATATGTGTGTGTGTGTGTGTGTGTGTGTGTGTGTGTGTGTGTGTGTGTGTGTGTGTGTGTGTGTGTGTGTGTGTGTGTGTGTGTGTTTGAACCCGGATATATAGAATCTGAAGGGCACAATAAAGAATTTCGATATGTACGCAATTTCATACATAAAATATAAACGTCATACAAAAAATTTCCAAGGGAATTTTACAGCGGTTCGTTCTACACAATAATAATGCGTTGCATGTGGGTTCGATATATCCGGGTTTGACTGTTTACCTTCTACCACGTGATTGGGGTAATTGGACATTGCAAGTAGAAGCGTTCTGTTTCGTCCTGCAGTGAACATAAAGATGATGATGATGATGATGATGATGACGACGACGACGACGATGATGATGATGATGATGATGATTATGATTATGATGATGATGATAGTGACGTGTCTACCGTCAGTTACACTTCACCCCTCGAAGAGCGAGAACGCCTGTCAAATGAACTCCTGAACAGGACTTGGAATGTGGTGCACACGGTTGAAAACATGTATCCGGGACCTGACGGAGGGAGGTGCTAGCGCATTTCTCTCGCATTTGCCGCTAAGTCACAGCTGTCTTTTTTTTTTAATGCTTCTTCTAATCCCCATGTTCTTGGCCTACTCGCCGCTGTATTTTTTGGCATTTTCTCTCGAGGCAGCGACATGCCGCTGCTGTACCCTTTAATAGCCCTTTAATAGTTTACCCTTTGATGTATTTTAATGCCCTTTATTGCACCCTTTATTCAGGCAAATGTTTGACTTTAGCCTTGTCCCCTAAGACAATCTGAATATTGTCAAAAATAAATCAAGAAAGAAAGAAAGAAAGAAAGAAAGAAAGAAAGAAAGAAAGAAAGAAAGAAAGAAAGAAAGAAAGAAAGAAAGAAAGAAAGAAAGCAAGAAAGAAAGAAAGAAAGAAAGAAAGAAAGAAAGAAAGAAAGTCGCTCAAGCCCCTGATTGAGTTTGGGAAGTTATATCATTGGTGAATGGTAACTTAGGCGTGAACATCAATTTACCGGCGAGTTTTGGTTGCGAAATGGAGCTTAACCTTGTATGTGTAAGATAGGTTTAAATTTTGAGAAAGAGTACAGGGTTCTGCGACACGTGAACTACTACTAGTGGGCGTCAGAAACCCTAAAGCGTTTCATGCACTTACTTGTTACGAGGTTAGCACGGCAAAAAAAAAATTTAGACAATGATGGAGTGCCAAGATACACGCTGTTTCTCGTCAAATCAGTGAAGCTCAATATTTAAAAGCTTAATTAAGAGTATGAAGAGTATGAAGGAAGGTAAACATTGCGTTGCAGTGCTGATAGACTTGCGTTAGGTTCCCAACTTCCAGTCGCAGAGCACCCTATCTAAAGCATCTACTTTACACAAATTATTATCATACGCAATAGTTCTACGCGCGTCTTAGCACTGAGATACGAGGGTGTTTATAACGCTGAGCAATTTCACTATATCTATACTGGTGTCTTGGCGGCATCGCTGTTGCCAGGCAGCATCCGGAGCCCTGGCGAAACATTCACAAAAGGAAATGGCTGTTCATGGCGTTGCTCAGAACAGCCGCAACAAAATGCGGTTAATAGGTGGTGATGCCGTTAAAATTTACTCACTCCTTCCTTTAACAAGCTCCACTTCTGTGATTATAACCACCATGACAGCAACTGGGACGGTGATTAGGGCGACCCTCATTATTACCTGCCTCACCAAAATTGGAAACTGAAGCTGTACATTTGCGAACAAGCTCTAAACACATCTGATGAGCGCGCGATTACAGTAAGCGCAGCTTGCGGGAAAACAGCTTACGTGAAGAAGCCGACATTGTTAGTTCACAAGTGACAATACGACTGAGGCTGTTTATTTTTTACATTTACTTTCTATCGCTTTCCCCCTCTGCGGCTCAACAAGGTCCACTGCGCCTTGCTATAAGGCAACAGAGTAAGCGAGAACAAGCGGTGATAGATCATGCTAGACAATCAGCCGCGGTGTTTCAGGTGCCCTCTTCACGTTCAAATGTAGTAATACATAAGCCAGTATTGCCACCATTGTGCACGTGCGGACGGCATACCTCGCGGCATCACCGCGTGACAAATAGTGACAGAAAATACAAAAAGTTTACACAATATCACCGCGATTTGCGATAGCCGGCGACATGCCTGTAGGCATAGATGTTGTTACGAAAGGCCTGCAAAAGTACCGACCTACAAAATTTTCCCAGCCAGCTGCAGCTGTGGGTGTGGTGAGCTTCCCAGAAGCGATCTTCGACCCCTTCCCCACCTGCTGCAGCGACTCGCTTTGTAGGGACGACGATGTGCCGCGTCAACACCCCCTCGTCGCGCCATGACTAAACGCGGTCGGCGGACCAAGTATTCTTATGGCGTTTTTCACTGGTCGATTCGGAGCAGGATTTTTTGCTCCGCGGCAACGAATCCTAATTTCACTGGTCGATCTGGAGCGGGTTCGCGCCTTCCACTGGTCGTTACGGATCAACTCGCACCGCGCCGGATCGCTCTCACTTGCTCCGCCGCCGAGACCCGGATTCGGGCGGAAATAGAACGCGTCACAAGGCGTCACTTCCGTCTTCAAGCGAAATCGGTACCCGGTCGGTACGCACAACATTGTGTTGGGCATAGTTTGCGGGACCGGTTTGTGTCATGTGCACGCAGACTTCCTGTGTGATCTCCCGCGGAGCGTTCGTGCGCTCCACTGGCAGACTCGGATTGGTGAAAGCCGAGCGCTCGCTCGAGGATTCAGGCGGCTGCTCCAGATCGACCAGTGAAAAACGCCATTAGTGGATTCGCCGTCACCGCCACGGGTTGCTTCATCATCATCATCATCACCCTGGTTACGCCCACTGCAGGGCAAAGGCCTCTCCCATACTTCTCCAACAACCCCGGTCATGTACTAATTGTGGCCATGCCGTCCCTGCAAACTTCTTAATCTCATCCGCCCACCTAACTTTCTGCCGCCCCCTGCTACGCTTCCCTTCCCTTGGAATCCAGTTCGTAACCCAAGTTCGAGACAAACTTGCGCAAGTATGACGCCATCCCGAGGAATACTTCGAGGTGTTCAATACTTGGTGCGTGATATCTGGCTACGGTGCATATGCGTTCATGTATGGGTCGTACGCCATCGCGAGAGATCTTATAGCCGAGGTAATATAAAGCAGTCAATCCGAACTGAACCGAACTGAATCCAAACCAATCTGCCCGAACCATAGGTATTCTAGCGGTCTGTTTACTTCGTTAAAACTTCTTTCTTTCCCCCATCATAAGCTCAACAGGCCACAAGCTAGCACGCTTCGCATGCTCCAGACGGGGTCCTACCCCTCTAGGGGCTTTTTGAACAAGCTCCACCCGGACATCGATCCACTCTGCCCAGAATGCGGCACTGAATTTAGCTCATTAAATCACATGCTCTGGCAGTGCCCTGTTTTACAGGATTTTAATACAGAAGACTGGACGAAGGCTATCACAGACTCGAAACAGGACGTCCAGCTCCTGGCTGTCCAGAGGGCCCGTGAACGCGCGGAGAGGCATGGCCTCTCTGTTCCGACATGGGACTAGCCAATGGCTGGGTAGGGACCTGCAGGCCCCCGCTTAGCTCCTCAGGACCCCAATAAAGTCGTTTGCTGCTGCTGCTGCAGGGCGAGTTGGTGCATACTTGACATAAAAATTGTAACAGCGCAAATACATGCAACCAAAAAGTACCAAGGACGAGACACAAGCGCTTGTGTCTCGTCCTTGGTACTTTGTGGTTGCATGTATTTGCGCTGTTACAATTTTTATGTAAAAAAAAACTGTTTACTTCGGTTTCACTTTTTTTGCCACGAACCTGTTTCTGCAGCACGTATGCACTCTCATAAAAAATAAGACCGTCATTTTGATTTGGCTCTGGTCCCGAGCAAGTTTCTGAGGTGAAGTATGGCTACACACGCACTTTTTCGATCCCGTGAGAGCAAAGTCAGGATTTTGGAACATTCTATGCCTATCATATTCTTTTTATTCAAGTGCCCTAAAGGCCCATACAATATACGCATTTAAACAGATAATGCATGCTAAAATAAAAATAACACAAGCGGAAAAACAGGGGAAAAGACAAAACAAACAGTAAGAACAATACAACAACACATCCTAATCATTGAAGATACCTATTTAATTAAAATGTGTGTTACACGAATTCAACGTAACTTGGTTTCTTCATTCAAGGAAAATGTTTTCTATAAAGGTACATATACCAGCAGATACTGCATGAAACAATGCGATAACAGAACCAGAGAAAATTTTACGTGCAGTACAAGAAACTCCGTGCTATTCTACAACAAAGCCATTTGCGCAAGGAACATTAAAATCTGGTGAGAAAAAAAGCAAAGTCAGAAAAAGTGCACAATAACACAGTGATGCATGTAACGAATGAGCAAGAGAATATTACGTTAGTACGTTAAAATCGTGTTTTAGTTTTGCTAGGGCCCGCCGTGGTTGTTCAGTGGCTATGGCGTTGGGCTGCTGAGAACGAGGTCGCGGGATCGAATCCTGGCCACGGCGGCCGCATTTCGATGGGAGCGCAATGCGAAAACACCCGTGTACTTAGATTTAGGTGCACGTTAAACAACGTTAAACAACCCCAGGTGGTCCAAATTTCCTTAGTCCCCCACTACGGCGTGCCTCATACTCAGAAAGTGGTTTTGGCACGTAAAACCCCTTAACTAAAAAAAAAGTTTTGCTAGGAAATCAGCATGACTTAGAGCTGATACGGTTTCATTTGGTAACGTATTCCAGTGATATATCGCCAGAAAGAGGGGCGAGTTACTCAAGAAGTTAGTGCGCGCAAGAACGGGCTGCACTTTAAAGGGATGATCAGCGCGCGGGAAGATACGATGGGCGGGCCTGATGTAGCATGCGCTGGAAGACGACCTGCAGTGATAAAGCTTGTGAAAATGGGAAAGAAGACCTATCAGCCTTCGATTTTCCTGACAGGGGAGATTCAGAGATATCTTAATGTTAGTGATGCTAGACGTTCGTGAGTAATTTTTCGTGATGAAGCGGGCTGCTTTGTTTTCGACTGATTCGAGCTTGTTCATGAGGTACGACTGATGCGGATTCCAAATAAAAGACGCGTACTCCATTTTCTAACGAACCAGTGTCGTATAGGCTGATAATTTAGTGGACTTGTTTGCCGAGTAAAGGTTCTCCTTATGTAGCCAAAGGTTTTACACGCGCTGCTAGTAATAGCTTCGATGTGATGATTCCATGAAACGTTTGAAGATAGATGAATTCCCAAGTATTTTATTGTTTGCGCATGTGCAATACAAATGCCGTTCATCGAGTAATGGCTAAGCCTTGGGTTACTAGAGCTAGTGAAAGCTATACCTTAGTTTTTGAAACATACATTTCCATTTGCCACTGTTTACACCAGTCGGTAATTTTCGTGAGGTCAGATTGCAACATGTCAGTGTCGGAAAAGTTAATTATTCGTCTGTAAGTCACGCAGTCATCTTCAAACAGTCTTATTGTCGATTTAATATTATTGCTGATGTCGCTGACGCATAGCAGAAATAAAATTGGTCCCAATAGAGAGCCCTGCGGCTATTGCTTTTCGCGTATCGTGCGTCGTCAGAGCGTTATCGAGGTGCCCATGTTACCAGTAAGGCCAGTTGGCCTCGAGAGAGAGGGATAACAAATTTGACGTATAGAGGAAGGAATAGCTACGAAGCCGCGAAACCTGCTGTTCGTGCTTCTTCCGTACCATTATCAAGGTGGTGCGCTGTCTCTACGTGTTCGCGACATGCAAAGCAGTTGCTTTCAATCAGCTCATTTGAGGGCATTGCTTTATGATGCGGCTGTGAGCGCAGTCACGTGGTATTTTTCATATTTTGTGGGGTTTCTTTACGAGTCCGAAGAAATTGTACGCAATTAGTACGTCGCTGAAAGCGCCGAAGTTTGATGTTACTTCATAGGATCGTTTCTATACTTAGATGTCATTGGGGGTACGTGCCTACAGATGCGTCATTAACACTGTGATAATCAGGACACTACTCCTCGAGTTGGATAATTAAATGCACTTACCTAATTAAATCTCAGTAAGGAAGAAAGTTACTGGCGGCTACTCCATTGCACTGGAAAAAATATGCACTACGCTTCTTCGAGCAATGCAGCTGCTATATTTTGAAGTCTTCGCGCATGATACTTGGAGAACACTGTATGACTCAGTCAGTAATCTAAATGAGGCTAAGCCGCGTCGACTCGAAATAAGAATCAACAGGAGTCATGCGCACTAGCGCTTATACTCGGACTCACACAGGAAAGAGAGAGAGCGCGCTTGCAGTTTCTCCGGGAGGGCAAAGCAGTATTACTGTTAGAGAAGTATATGACAATTACATCATGGAATATTAAGCCACCGAGAGACGCCAGATTCTTGGTGGTGCGAGAGGACTCAGGATGTGAAATTTAGTTGTCTCCTACTACGAGCTCTTGTAAATACTCATGTGAGGCCGTCAATTACATGAGTATTTCCTGGGGAGGGAGCAGTCCCCCCTCCCCTCCGCCTCGGAAAAATGAAAACCTTCCGCCTATGCGTGCCAATCGGACCCTTTAGAGACCCATAAAATAAAAGAAAAAAATATGCAGGCAAGTAGGCTTTCCTGTATATAAAACCCCGATTATGTGCATCCTCGATCGCCGGGAGGTTGTGGCGTGCTCCTGTAATCCAGCTACCTGGAGGCTTGCACTAGAGGGCGGGTTGAGGCTGGGAGTTCTGTCCCATGTTGACCTATGTTGGTCGGGTGTCAGCGCTAAGCTGGGCGTCGATATGGTGACCCCAGGGGAACCCGGCGGTGGCCAGGTCGCCTAAGGAGGAGCGAACCGGTCCAGGGCGGAAACGCAGCAGGCAAATTCTCTCGCGTTCTGCAGTAGTGGGATAGCACCTGTGAATGGGCGGCATGGTGTAGCCCAGCCAATACATTCGGACCTGGTGCAATTTTTGTTTCTGTGCAATCAGTAGTATAGTTATGTTTTAAAAAAACGTGGACGTGCGTGGCAGTCCTGTGACGCGGAGCTTAAAGTATTCACTTGGGATTGTTATCGCGGGCAAGCTAAGAAGCGTGCGGAGGTTACATTTCTCTCGCTAATCGCCTGCAAAAAATAGCACTGTTTTGCTTTGCCAGTACAATTTTGGGAACTGCCGGAAATTGCATGCATGAAAATGACAATTTCAAGGTAGGTAATGCACAAGATTCTCTAATTAACTTTCGATTTAATACCGTTTTCTGCATCCTGAAAGTGCGAAATTGAATCAGGGCATTAGTTAAATGATACCTGCTTGGAAGAAATCCAAGGGCTAGAGCGCCAGCGTGCGCTCGTACACACGTCAACAGCTTTTCTATAACACACTAGTTAATCTTGCTGCAGCCGAAGGCCTTCCTACTACGTTAAGCGTAGATGTGTATGCATGTATGTACATATGAGAGGTGTATGTGCGTGGACATTAAACTCACTAAAGGAGGAGCCTACGGACACAACAATATCTTCAGTTTTCAGTAGCTTTATTGTTAAGCCTTCATTTGCTTTAATTCTTACTAGTTAGGATGAACATACGAGTTCTTCTTCTCTTGTGTTCATGCCACAGCAGGTGTGATGGTTTTCATAGAGGCTGCAGGATCATTGTTCTTCTGGAAAGTTGGACAATAAAACAGTTATCTCTTCAACGTGATCTTCACATCCCATTTTCAATAATATTTCTTGTCTTTACTCCTTTTCACGAGTACATTTCAGAGTTCGACAATTAGGTTGGTCGCTCGTAATACGCAGTCAGTTAAGTGTTCGTGTGTGTGTACGTGAGTGCGTTTGTGTGTCCCTGTGTATGCGTGGGTGATGGGGTGGGAGTGCGGCAAATAAAGGTGTGGTGAAAAAGCATTTATGCTTTCTTTTTATCTTTTTTTATTTCCCCATCGTAGTCCTTACAGCAGGGGGTTCAATTCTTAAAACAAGGCACAAATAAAATCGCTTTCGCATGGAGGAAATCTGCATTTCCAACACATAAAGAATATCCCAAGAAACAGAAAGTTTCTATTTTTCCATTTAAGGCATTCAGTTAAGGCATAAAATCCATTTAAGGCATCACCCTTTTAAAGAATCGCACACGGACTTTCAACTTATCTCGTCTTTCAAAAACATAATTCAGTGGCATAAAATAACACTCGCTATTAATGCCACTTTTAATATAATATACATTATGAAAAAAAGTGTTACGTGTGAGTTTGGCGACTGTTTTCTAATCTATCTCAATTGATAGACTTATTTTTTTCACTATCGGTCATACTTAGCCTTCTGCCATAATTACGAAAAAAATGGCATTATCATATTCTGCACTTACTTTGTCTTCGAAATGAGCGGTATGGACCACGCAAACTAACATATAATCGATACACATGTGGATGAAATATAACTGTTGCTTAATTTTCATTAAGAACCAAACTGTCTCGTTTTTAACAAGACTGACACGCTTGCTCAATTACAGATAAGCCGGGAAAATAGCCCAGATTCTACCGCATTACGTAGAGCAACATTGTCCGTTATTCTATATTATTATTAATCTCGTGTGAGTGCTCCTCGTAAAGGTGGCGTGCGCACTTTTTCACTTTCAGGGACGTCTGCCATTTATTTGCACCATAAGGCATTGAAGAGCAAGTAATGCTCAAGAGCTTGTTTATCAAACTCATATAACTATATGTATACCATGCAATCATCAGGAAATGCTTTAAATTAGGATGTGACACAAAAATTCATAAATAAATAAATAAATAAATATATATATATATATATATATATATATCCAGCAACATTGATGCCTTCAGGTAGCATATGTGGGTTTATTGACCAGTTGCCTTCACCCGAAAAGATCACGTTCTCGTGACGCCTGCGGCAAAAATGACGTTCCACGTCCGCCGCCAAGGTCTGTGAGTGAGGGCGCTGGCTAACACTCCCAGGGTTCTACTAGTACACATAAATACCCAAGAAAGTGGATGGGGAAACGCCGCCGCGGTAGCTCAATTGGTAGAGCATCGCACGCGACATGCGAAGGTTGTGGGTTCGGTTCCCACCTGCGGCAAGTTGTTTTTTCATCCACTTTAATTTCCATTAATTTATCATTACTTTATTTCATTTATTAAGCACATGCAATTTCCCCTATGTTGTACTTGGTGTCAGTGTTTGTTGGCTTCTCATTATATGACTATATATATATATATATATATATATATATATATATATATATATATATATATATATATATATATATATATATATATATATATATATCCCGAAAGACCTCTACATTAATATTTCCGCGGAATATTCCTGCGGAAAGGCGCCACCCGTCTTAAGCGTAGCTAAGTGCCCGGCAATGTAAGAAAAAAAATTGCGGATGCCGTATGCCCAAACTTGACTCATTATTTCCTTAAAAGCGCTGCACCACGAGTGGAGTCACTCGGATTAACCCAGACGAAAACAGGTCGTGTTCTTTCATGCAGATATGCTGTTACACAGTGAAAAAGAAAGTGGGCTAAATGCACCATTTCGTGGATTCTATAGGGTCCTGCGCGGCGGAAACATTTCGCGCCCAATTTACCTATACAGGCACCAGAGCACTCTCTGATTTTCTCGTCAGACTCACCCGGATTTTTTTGCTGACTCTCTATCACAGTCCGTGCTATATCGGCACCTATAGAAACATAGAGAGCAGATCTGTTATTTACATTGCGGTTGCTACACACAGCACGTTCAATGTATCCTATACACAATTGGCAATCATCTTCATCACTTAATGTCACATCACTCGCAGTCTATCATCTTATTGAATTCAACTCTCGCAGCGATCGAAAACATTATGGTAGTATCGAAGTTCTGTTATACTCGAAGAACAGTCGTTTTTCATCATCTGCCGGGCCTGGCTTCTGCGATAAATTCAGCATGAGAAAAAGACAAACAATATTAGAAAAAGATACAGTGGCGATACGTCGAGTGCAATATTAGCATAATAGAAATTAATTAAACGGGTTTCATATAAAATGTATAATATTTATTATCCTTAAAAAGACGAAAGGGAAAAGCCTACAGTCCTCCGAGTGTCGTTCCCGCAGCTAAGTGATGGGCGAGAGCAGGGGAAGCATCAACACACTTCTATTTTTAAAGACAGTGTCTTCATTGGTGAGAGACCCCCACTTTTCCAAATAGGGTTTCAGGCATTTATGTCTCTCTCATCATTCGTGGACCTCTCAGGAGATAGCGCAATCCAAAAATGTGGGCCGGCGCCGGAGATAACGCCCTCACAAAAACTGAAGCAGCAGTCCGACACTCCTTCTATACTAACCTCACGCGAGAGGCGCGACATGATAGAGTCCCATGCGCAATCAATCCGCCCCATTCACACTCTCGACACACTCTGGAAGATTGTCTTTGATAGACTTCAATTGGAGTTTCAGTGGCCTTCCACATTTTTTTTTTTTAGAGCGCAGCTCTTTGGCGTCCGTTCCTGGGTTTCGCGTCGTCGTCGGCGTTGTCGTCGGCCTCGTAACCAGCTCCGCCCCCCTTTCATCCCCCCAGCGCTAGCAGCGACCGACTGATACCGCTGGATGCCGCTGACGCCGCTAGAGAGTCAAGAGAACGTGACTGCATAGAACACCGTCGCCGCCATGCAGAAAGAGGAGGAAAGGGTCCCCCCCACCCCCTGTTCTTGTGTGGCGGATAGGGTGCTCTTCAGTTGCCGACGCGCCGGTTATTTCACGTAGGCCCCGGCACGTCGACGAATACGTGACCACCTTCCCACGGCTAGACCTGGTTCTTAGCGCTGCGGAAGCGAGGGTATCATATTGTTTGTGTCGGCATCGGCGGCGTTGTCCCTGAAACCAACTCCGCAGCTGGGGTTGACTCACTATCGGCGTCAGCGGCATCAGTCAGTCGCTGCTATCTCTTCCCTCCTCCCTTTATCGTGTTGTCCGCTTGCTGCGCGCGCTTCTGCCCCCATCGTTTGCCGCTGGGTGTACACGCCGCCCCCCTCCCCCCTCTTCCTGCGAGTCTCCGGTTGTCAAAGCGCCGGCTCGAACTTAATTCCTTTCTTCGCTCCTCCTCCAATGCAACCCCTGTGCGGTGGCAATCAGAGAGCCAGATCGGTGGCGGCGGATCTGTATATGTGCACCGCCCGAGCCGAAATTGCCGCTGCCGTTCGCCCTGTGCGGTGGCAATCAGAGAGCCAGATCGGTGGCGGCGGATCTGTATATGTGCACCGCCCGAGCCGAAATTGCCGCTGCCGTTAGACAAACAGCAATTTCCTAACACTTATGCGGGAGAACATCCCGTTCCTCTCGCTCGTAACGCGTCCCACGGCTGTGACAACCTCGCGAGGCACTTGTATAGATCTCGTCTTTGAGAATCAAGCATTGGTGTACCAAGTCGAACATATATCAGTCTATTTCTCCGACCACAAAGCTTCCTTCATGACTGTCAAGAACTGTTACTGGAGTCTTTGTTAAAGGAATACGTGTGAAAAATAAAAAAAAAATTCTGTGATAGCGCATACATGTGTTGCTCGATTTCTTTGCCTCAATCTATCGAAAATGTGAAACAGCTTATTTGCTGCGCTCAAATTTCGCATTAGGAAGTAACGTAATCGTCAGTAATTTTTTTTTTCAATCAAGTGGCCCGTTATGGTTGTACTAGCCGATCAGATGAGCGCCACCCTGGGCGACCGCTGAAAAGGCTTGTCGGAGAGACGTTGTGCTTCGAGTGGCAGGAAAAAAGCTCACAAAAAAACTTAAAACTTAAAACAACTTTGGTTAACAGGAGAGTTTAACGATAGGGAACAGATTAAGAAATTAGGAATTATTCCGTTTGTGACCACTCATGTCTTCGCTATGCACGAATGACGCCCGAGACACCACTTGCAATGCAAGTTACCTGCCAATGCAGTGAGAACCAGAAGACTGGTAAATGGTGTGCCGGTGGGAAACAGGCCAGGTGACTTGCAACCCTAGGGCTTCGTTTACACTTGTGGTGCGGCAAGGGAGCCAGAAGGCCACATCGGGCGGGAATTCTTTACACCGCATGTCCAACATGTCCACATTTGTTGTTGCCGCCGCCGCCGCATTCGTCACGTTCACTATAGAGGTCACTGCACGGCATATCTCAGTAAACCCGCAAGTTTTGCTACAGAAGGACTCGACTGGCCGCGCTGTGGTCTGGTCCCCTGGCAACTGAGCCCTCTTTTCGGCATAAGTACGCGTCTTCTTGTTTACGCAACAAATTCCTCGGTCGTTTTATTGTGCCTTAAGACGTTACTGGGCAGGCATTCCTTGTTATTGCCGCGTTTCGCCTGTTCCTACTCATTCGGATCGTAGTTGCCCGAAGGACAGATACAGCGTAAGCCGTGCACTCAGCACGTTTCATGATATACTCCCACGCTGCCATGCAGCCATTTTCGCAGTGAAGAATTAGTGTGAGCGCAGTCTGTGACTTCCGTCCACCTCACCTGTACACATCGTCATCACGCGAAAGTGCTTCTCATCTGCGCAGACCATCATCAGCACGCGTCTAGTCTTCTTCGTCAACACAGCTCGAGCTAGGCGAGAATAAAGCGATCCTGTTCGCTTCGGTGGCGGAATCGAACCGTTAGTATTCGAGACACCGAACATTTACAGAACAGTTCTTAAATATAATCACCAGCAACGTTCAAGCATTCGAAAAATGAGAAACGTAAAACATCGGGAGATTTGTTTCTCTAGTTTCCATCATTCGGAGAAACCGAATCTGACGTGTAGCCCAACCATTTATCAAACCACTGTGTGCTCAGTGTTCGTCTCGAGGCGACGCTACTCCTTAATGTTCGTATGACTCCGATGAGCATGTACCACCAGTCGGATATTACTGTAATGTAGTCAGAAGATCAGTTTATCTATCACACTTCATCGCGGAGATTTCTCTCAACCATGCTGTTGTCGGTACTCTGGTTCTCTCGCCTTGCTCGTCAAGCTGCCATGTTGCTAAACGTTCCCTTTAATTTTAATGCCCAACTTTCATTTCAGAGATGGTGACAGAATAGCACCTTGAATTCTACATTCTCTGCTGGATAGAAACGTATCTCAGTTTACAGTGCTCTTGTCTTTATTTGTTGTTGGTTGACATTTCCGAAAGCTTTAATGTAATGTTCGCGCAACTCGAGCACTGTATTGAAAGAATTCATCTTATCATTCCAAATGTACTTCTAAAGTGCTCAATTCACGTGCCTATTCGTATCACTGTCACCACTATTTGACTCGTAGTTGATTCGGTTTTAAGTGTTACTATTCGAACGCCCATCATTTGAAGCGCACGAAAGAGCATGCACATTTAGTTACGAAAGAAAGCAACAACATGGCAGTGTGCGTTCGGAAGCAACCTGCGCTGCTGAAGTACTGCGTTGCAAAGTTATCAGCATATATTGTAAATGACAGTGAAGTTTCCCTTCGGAAGAAGACGATCGCTGTACTCACTTGCACTTCCTAGTGAGGCTACTGCGCCTGTTATGCCCGCTCCGATGCTTGCAGCGCTTGCGACCCCTAAAAAATATTTAGAAACAAGGATGATGAAACCTTGGTAGCTTGTAAATATCCTAGAGACTTGGTTCAAGAATAATCAAAGTGTTGAAAAAAAGCCCTTAGTTACCGAAGCAGACATAGCAAATGCATTTTCCCCCTACTGCATGGTCAACTTGGCATTTCGTTGCCCTGAAGTGGCTCATTGGCTAAGGTGTCGCGAGGACGCGGGTTCGACTCCAGATAGTGCCAGCCGCATTCCGATGGGGGCTGATCTAAAAAAAAATTGGCTGAGGCTTAGCTTGGTCAAGCCTTGTCAGATGCGAAGCATATTGGTGGCTAAACTTGGTAAGTAACTTGTCACCGAGCCGCATACTGAGCACGTTGCTTGGCCAGACGTTGTTCCCGCTCTTCATCAGTCTCTGTAGCACGCCGCAACCTTCGCTTCTCGTTCCAACGAGCAGCTCTGTCTCCAGGAGGCATCTCACCTCGTGAATGTCTAGCAGAGGCAAGCACAGCTGCTTATATACCGCCGCGACGCCGCGAGCGACGGCGCGAGTTGGAGCCCCGTTTCTCCTCTGTCGTGACGTCATGGTGTCACGTGGTATTGAAGGCGACACCGCCGCGCCTGAGGAGCCGGGTTGAGCTCTAGTAATATGCTTCGCATAAAAAATTGTGTAGATCCCACGCACTGTGGAAATCTATGTAATCGAAGCATTCCGTGCTGGAAGATTTGATTGACGATAATTAGCGATGATGTTGACTGCGTTTAGTCTAACACGAGAGTGGTGAGTTGATGTTAAACGTTGCCTTGTGTGCACCACTGCTGTTTGTCTGCGTAGTACACAGAACACACCAGGAGAGGTGTTTGCTTGAGGCGTTGTGGCGCGGCATATTTCATAACCTCTGAGAGGGTTGAGTATTGTCATTGTCTCACATGGCGCATCCCACCGTGGTAGGAGTAGTTTGAAGTTTATTTGTTCTTCATTACAGAAAGAGGAAACAGGAGCTAAAGGCCGTATGGCCTGACAGGGGCTCTTGCTCCTAAGCGCGTTCAGCTTACATAATGATTAAATGTACAAAAAAGCAAATATAACAAGAACGAGAAAGTACGATGTAGAAAATACAAATAAACAAGATAATTTGTACATTATTCAACGACTATGTGAAGAAACATTTATGCTTTAATTTTTTTGTGCATTCACGTCACAGCGCAGATTAAAGTATACATATACAGCGCATAAAAACTTTAGTGCGATAGCATTTTACGTAAAAGTAATTTGATTATGTATGAGAAGGCTATTTAGACATTTCTTAAAATGAGGTGCATAAAAATCAATTTTTTGCTCAACTGCTCAACGCTGTTTAGTAGCCTTCGTATTTGATAGTGTATATCCTTACGTCCGTAGTTAGTGCACGTAAATGGTATTTTTCTGATTTGATTACGTAATGGGTATCGAGGAAAAAGGGGTATTCTGACAACATGGAGTCTGTGTTTTTTATATGTAAGAGTAATCTATAATAAAAAAATTGATTTGCTACGAAACTTGAATTGGGTTATGTGTCTGTACGCGCCAGAGCCACGATCGGATTATGAGGCACGCCGTAGTGGCGGACTCCGGATTAATTTTGACGCCGTGATGCTCTTTAACAAGTCCCAAAATCTAAATCCCCATGTGTTTCCTCTTTCGCCACCATCGAAATGCGGCTGCCGCCGAACGGATCAAATCCACGGCCCATACAATGTCATAGCCGCAAAGCTACCGCCGCGGGCACAGAGGTGTTGATTTGACAGTCGACCTCTTCCATAGTGTAGCCTGGACCCTGAGGTGCGCTTTACTTAATGCGGCTCTGCTTCTTCGTGCCCTACGTAGTTTGTGCTCTTTACATCTTTGCGTGTTTTCATTTTTCAGAAGTAGCCACAACGTACTGTGCCGTACCTTGAGCTTAAGCTTATCCAGCTTTCCCGCAACGTCTGCTGTATAGCAGGGCTTCCTTACCTACTCACGTCCCTTCCTCCCCCCTCCCTCCCTTGTATGGGAACTGCCTCTTGTCTTCCCTCCTCTCTACAATGCTGTCTACCTCCTCTCTGGACTCGCACCTTAGTTTAAAGGGAAGCACTGCAGTTTCTGCAATGCTTCTGAAGGGAGTCACGGAAAATTGCAGCTCTCAAGAGGCTAATATGGCGACGCCCAGGGAGCTGCAGAGGGCATTGTGCACATTAGACGCGGTGAGATAAAGACCAGTTTCTTATGTCGCCTTTCCTCTCTGACTCGCCCCTGTCATGTATGCACACGTTCTAAAACATCCCCGACGTGTTGTGTGAGACAGCAGCAGCTACAGCAACCACCACAGCCATAGCAGGAGCAGCAGTAGCAGTGGGAAACTCGAAGGAAGAGCTTCGCTTTAAAACGCTTGTGTTTACGAGAAAAACGTTCCCAGCGGTATAAATCATTCAAGAGCTCCCTAGTGGGGCGTCTGCCGCAGCCCTTGTGTGTTGCTTTGGCACTTTCCAAACCTATATTGATTTTGAGTTTTTACGCACCGAAACCGCGATCTGTTTAGGGACGTCCTAATGGCGACTCCGGATTATTTTGACCACCAGGGGGTCTTTAACGTGCCCGCCAATGCACAGGTCTCGGGAGTTCCTGCATTTCGCCCCCATCGAAATGCGGCCGCCGCAGCCGTAATTTGATTCCGCGACCTCGTGCTTAGCAGCGTAACACCATAGCCGCTAAGCCACCACGGCGGGTACTTCACACACCCATTTTGCAATTTTAACGTTAAGATTTTTGTTTTATCACAACGTATCTCTACCCAAAATGTTTTAAAGACTGTCTATTTCGGGTTGACTAGCCAGGGTGAGAGCTTTGTGCTAATTTACGGCAATCCTCGTGGACGCAGTTTGCTCTATGGACTGCTGAGAGCACAGTAAATAAACTAATGAGGATGCTACATTACATAAACGGCAATATCTCGGTACCATGTGCTACTACATAAACTATACTATATAACGAACACTAGGTTCTACACTGGTGATCGCACGGTGCAAATGCACCAGGATCCTGATTATCCTCGTCGCCCAGAGGTAAGGCGAAGACGACGCCCTCCTCAGTTGCGCCGTCTTCCTTATTTATCATTTCAAATATTCTGGAGCACCCTTACATTCTCCGTTGAAAACTAATTTGCAGCACATGTCCTCGAGATAAACTGACACTAAAGAAAAACCCTTTACCAACTTAGACTGATAAAGGGCTCTTTCAAAACTTTATTTGCATCAATTTTGTGATAGTGTCGGTCGATTGTTAAAGTAGAAAGTGAAAGTTTCTTTTCCTTTCTTTTTTATGCGAAGCATATTACGAGAGCTCAACCCAGCTCCTCAGGCGCGGTGGTGTCGCCATGAAATCACGTGACACCGTGACGTCACGACAGAGGAGAAGTGGCTTTGGCTCAACTCTTGCAAGACGGGCTGGGTGGGAATCGAACCAGGGTCTCTGGAGTGTGGGACGGAGACGCTACCACTGAGCCACGAGTACGATGCTTCAAAGCGGTACAAAAGCGCCTCTAGTGAATGCGGTGTTGCCTTAGAAACGAGCTGTTTCTAAGGCGTGCGTCTCTTGCTCAGGCGCACATTTCGTTGCCGCGCCGAACGCTGCTTTGCTCGACGCTCACCGCGTCCAATGCGGGGCGCGTAGTCGCTGCCCTGTAGCCCATTGTCTTACACCCCTTGGCGGGTCGACGGGAACGCTGTCGCGTTCCACTCTTGAGGGCGAAGAAGTAATGCATGAGTTGTTTCTTCGTCTAGCCGAACCAAATTTAGCCAAGCAACAGCAGTTCACCAGGCTAAACAGTGGTTCAACAACTAAAATAAAGGCTAGTATGCTTCGCATCCTGGGCTTAACCTTACCTAAGCCACAGCCATTTTTTTCCTCAGCGCGGGTACATAAGTGTGACGTCGCGAATCTCAAGGTATTTTTTTAGGCCGTTGTGGTCCAATAAGTGTTCTCGAAACTTGATAAGTTGAGTGTTAGGTTCTCTTAGAATACAATGTCAAAAATACGTTTTTACCGACAAAATAAGCAACTACACACGAACAGACGCCGCCAAGTTCCATGACGTCACAGCGAGCTCGTGCGGAAACTTCAAGGCGATGTCGCCACCTGTTTTGTTTTCGTGCAGTGTTTGCCTTACGAAGCCTTTTTCTCAAGGTGGTTGTATTTGCACTGCCGAAACTTACTTTGACAATACAGAAAGCTCGAATAATTTTTCTCTATGGTGTCTCTTTAAGAAGCTGTTACGTTTGTGCTACAGTGCATGGGTGGCACCAGGGAGAGTTAGCGGTCACCTATCAGTTAGGGAGCTGTAGCACTGCGCTATGACGATGCGAACCCAGCACGCAAGCGCTTTACGGAACGTGGCGGCGCGCGTCCCGACTGGGCTGTTTAGTACATGGGAGTGCCCACGTACGCAAACGTATGCAAACCTGGTGTGCCATCTAGAGGATAAAAGTAAAAGCACAGAGTAGTCGCGCGCAGTCCCGAACGAATTAAAACTGCGTGAGCCGCCCACCAGGCCCCTCCGTACACACGCAAGATTAGGATGCGGGCGTGCACGGCGACTACAAGGCTATCGCTTACCGTTCGTGTTGCGTTCTGCACATGCGCACTACGCAGAGCGTAGCGATCTTATGTACGCAACGTACAGGCTAATAGAACTGCCTAATAAGTGGTGCCTGCAATGTTCATGCCGCACTAAAGGTCCTGCGACAGTTCTGGGTAAGCATAGCTTGGCGTTTCCTTGCGAAGAAGGGCTGAGTAACAGCCCATGTGGCAAAGCTCTACACACAATCACAGTTATTGTTTATGTAATATGAGCAGAGGCAAAGAAACCGCTAGCACAAGGCAACACTCATATCATACACTAAGCATGAATGCATGAAGACGACTTAACCATTTTCAACAGGCTTTGTCTATCGAAAAAAGCGACGCATTGGGGCAATATGTACAACATATGAGCGTTTGCTCTGAATAAAAGCACCGCTACAACTACTTACGGTTTTGTCAGTCACGCGCACTCGAGAAAGACATTTTTCGTCAAGTCATCGTTTTAGTTGCTAGACCTTACAGAAAGGGTGTAGCTGTACTCACTTGAACGCATTGGGGTATGCGGCTTATGGACTTTTGGCACACGACCTGAAAATATAAGTGCAGCGTACGTGATGTGCTATATACTGTGCTGACAAAATCCTGCATGTAAAAAGCATCAGACTCTTTGTAGAAAACGATATCCGATATGCTCGCATGGGCCCGTCATTTCATTGTGTACATTTACGTATGTTCATTCCATATTATAGCACGCCACTCCTTCATAATGTAAACACGGTCTTGTAGTTGCGCTTCCAATACAAATGGTATGCGCGCTTTTTATTTGTAATACCTAAACCTTTTATCTTTATATTATAGCAACAGAAATGACATAAACACTCCAGGCGAACTTTCGCCGTCACCGTCACTGTTGGCTTCCGTATCAAATAAAACACGATGAAGCGAGAGGCAGCTCGAATAACTTCCTTCCCGCTGCCGGCGCTTTTCACTACGCCAGCGTTGTGACAGCGAGTGTTCGTTTCGTGGTCATCGAGAAAGATCTGTATCTGTTTGCCCGTGCACTCGTGACACCGTGCTTCTTAATTTAGTTGGCAAGAGATTACTTACTGAAACTCATACTGAGAATAAAACACACGAACCTTTTTTAGTGTAGTTGTCTACTACTTTGCTATCGCTATCGATGCAGTCGCTATCGAAGTCGCATTTCGCCTTTGAGGCGAAATGCGACTTTCATTTTTTTTATTTTAGCGAACCTTAAACCCACACATGTTAGCAAATCTGGTGCTCTACTATGCAGCGCATCTACATTCGTCGTTTCAACTGATTCATTTTTCATGTGGGCAAAGAGAAATAAGAAAATGATAACATTTTACCGTCAGATCTCTGTACGCACAGTCTAACCATCCTATAATGACTGTATGGTCCTGCCATTCCTTTTGCCCGGCTTTCTATTATTACGTACTCGTATTTAAAGGTTTGATGAAATCTCTTTTAATTGTTTACGCATCAACTTAGCAATACCTGAAAAGCTAAACTAAGCCCAATTAATGCATTCAGTGTGGCGCAACCAGTACATAGACACAGAGTAAGAACAGAACAAACAGACAGCGCTTCGAGATGTGTGGGAGATTTTTGGCTATATTTATCACTCACTCAACTGAAGTTCTATGCAGGTATATACCAAAATATGTTCGATGTATTAAGACTGTTGCTGGCGATTTTACTTCATTTTATTATAGAGGATGTTAAGCTGCGTAGCATTTTGGACCACATTTGTCTGGACAACAGTGTTCCAGAGTTCTACAGTTTATCAGTATTCCAGAAACCACACATGTCAAAAAGAAGCATGTGCTGCCACAAAGGCCAAGTTTCCAGCCTCTTACATGCCAGTTAGAGCAAGCTGTAGTTACATGCACGATTCGCACTAAGAAATCCATCAACCAATTTATCGAGGGGCTTCTCTTCTTTACACATAAATGTCAAGCTATATGAAAGCAAACTGAATTCTACTGCATAGGACATAAATACATTCGACAACTTCCTCTAAGGCTAATGTGTCTGCTGTAACCGGCTACCGCCCATGATGTCTTAACGTTTCTGCTCTCTTCACGAGCTTGTCCACCTTGGATGCGGGCATCTTCCCAAGCGTCTTCTTAGAGCAGCACAAACGTACACATTGTGATATGGTATCTGGCCTTCAGTTCATGGCCATTAGAGGTCATATCGAAGCGGTGCTTCAATCAACATCCATGCCTAGCAGGACCCATTTGAATAATGAACAACAAATGCAAAAACTCAAGTACCTCCATCACACGGGGCTGCACACGTTTATTGGATGCCCTTCTGTTAATTTTTTTGCTACATATGCCTTGCAGCAAATCCCTAGAATAAAAATAAAGGTGACCTCATTGCTCTGCAAAGCCAGTTCGCTGCTACTCGTAAACTGTCTGTGCGACGTTATGCTCGACCAATCATGAGAGTTTTGTCTGTGAATGATTGTGATACATGTCTGGCTACTCGCGGATAGCTTCGTTCGCTGTGCTACTGGGAATTTTCCTCCATATCGTCTTCAAGGAATTTCGCGACACTAGATGGGAAAATTAAATAATGTTGTAATAGGCACAAATAACATAAAAAGGTGACGATGATGTTAGTCCTGAAGAGTGGAGCGGGTACTGCAGAGGATATGCAAGGAATCGGATAACTAGCTTGACGAGATATAAAACGAACAACTCTAAGGAAATAACTTTTCTTTAAACAGATGTGCCAGAAAGCAATAATATTACTTAATCGAAACACACAGAACATTACATTCATTTCTTCTTGTATGACTTTTGTCTTCATAGTGCTAGTTAACAGGTCTCGGTCTCAACAGTGCAGAAATGAAGAAAGCTTTGAGAGTTGGCACGAAGGTCAAGACACTTGCCTATAACTCGCAAACCACGTGCTCCTGAATGCATTGGCGACATCCAGCGATAATACCTTCAGCTAAACCTGGTAGTTATGACCATGCCTGCCTACACTTGCGATATGCCCTTTCTTCTTTTTCCCTACTGCTCACCTCGGGCTCAGAATCTCTGCTGTCGCCGCCGGGAGGGTGTTCATAGATGGCCTGGCATCTGCACGACTGCATGTTTCTACATAGAGGCTCCAGCAGTACTAAGACCGTGCACTGTTCTTATATGACGCATGTATTAACCATTAATTTATCGATGACGTAATTTTCACTATGTTATGTTGGTATTATTAGTAAACAACCTAGCATGTGAAGCTAGTTTTGTGAATTTATGACTTGTGTGACGACCCATAAATCATTCGCGGGAACTCGTTCTTGCGTGAATCTTGTATCGCTACTGTGGCTTCGTTCTTCTTAGGCTCTTTCTCTTTTTATCCCACGTCGAAGCACACAAGTAGCTGGTGCTTCTACGAGGCGCCAGCTGCTCCTTACGTACATTTATTAAAATAACGATAAATGATAACTGCGTTAAGTACGTTTCAGTAGAAGTGGAAAAAAGCAGATGTACTCATGCTGGTGTGGAGCGTTTCGAGAGCACGCATGCAAGCTTACTTACAGGATTCGGCCAATAATATGTTCTACAGAAACACTTCTCAAGTTATCCCCGCAACGATGACATACTGCGGAAATGTTAGCTTTTGCAGCAAGTCCGAAGTGGCACTTACGATGTGGACGTGGAACCTTCACCTTCTGGCGAAGCTTCGGTATTCGAACTGCAAATAAATAAAGTGTTATTATTCATTTTAGTAGTAGTCGTAGTAGTAGTAGTAGTAAAGGTTACATGTCATTACCTGTAAAGGAAACAGTAGCACGTGCTCTCATGTGCACCATATTATGCAACGGAATCACCGCATTCGCTTTCTGTTCATTGCGAGGGCAAAGTTGAATAGATACTTTAATTTTAAAAAAATATGTTGAAAAACGTTGCGTATAACTGCGGCCAACTGTTAGATGACAATTTCTTTTCATCATTGGATTTTCCTTCCTTTCAGTTGTTATTCAAGCAAACTGTTTGTAATTTTCAGAAATAACAATTCCGAGATAAATAAGTAGCCCTGCAAGTTTTAGGTGACAACAAGCGTTTCAGGTGATAGAGAAATGTGCTGAATATAACCAACCCTTATATATAACTTTCACTGATTACGAAAAAGCACCCACCGTGGTTGCTCAGTGGCTATGGTGTTGGGCTGCTGAGCACGAGGTCGCGGGATCGAATCCCGGCCACGGCGGCCGCATTTCGATGGGGGCGAAATGCGAAAACACCCGTGTACTTAGATTTAGGTGCACGTTAAAGAACCCCAGGTGGTCAAAATTTCCGGAGTCCTCCACTACGGCGTGCCTCATAATCAGAAAGTGGTTTTGGCACGTAAAATCCCAAATATTATTATTATTATTATTATTATTACGAAAAAGCGTTTCATTCGGTCGAAATCTCAACAGTCAGGGAGGCATACGGAATCAGGGGTGTAGACGAGCCATATGTAAAAATACTGAAAGATATCTATAGCGGCTCCACAGCCGCCGTAGTCCTACATAAAGAAAGCAACAAAATCCCAATAAAGAAAGGCGTCAGGCAGGGAGATACGATTTCTCCGATGCTATTCACAGCGTGTTTACAGGAGGTATTCAGAGACCTGGAGTGGGAAGAATTGGGGATAAGAGTTAATGGAGAATATCTTAGTAACTTGAGATTCGCTGATGATATTACCTTGCTTAGTAACTAAGGGGACCAATTGCAAAGCATGCTCACTGACTTGGAGAAGCAAAGCAGAAGAGTGGGTCTAAAAATTAATCTGCAGAAAACTAAAGTAATGTTTAACAGTCTCGGAAGAGAACAGCAGTTTCCGATAGGTAGCGAGGCACTGGAAGTGGTAAGGGAATACATCCACTTAGGACAGGTAGTGACTGCGGATCCGGATCATGAGACTGAAATAATCAGAAGAATAAGAATGGGCTGGGTTGCGTTTGGCAGGCATTCTCAGATCATGAACAGCAGGTTGTCATTATCCCTCAGGAGAAAAGTTTATAACAGCTGTGTCTTACCAGTACTCACGTATGGGTCAGAAACCAGGAGGCTTACGAAAAGGGTTCTGCTTAAATTGAGGATGACGCAACAAGCTATGGAAAGAAGAATGATGGGTGTAACGTTAAGGGATAAGGAAAGAGCAGATTGGGTGAGGGAACAAACGCGAGTTAATGACATCTTAGTTGAAATCAAGAAAAAGAAATGGGCATGAGCAGGACATGTAATGAGGAGGGAAGATAACCGATGGTCATTAAGGGTTACGGACTGGATTCCAAGGGAAGCGAAGCGTAGCAGGGGGCGGCAGAAAGTTAGGTGGGCGGATGAGATTAAGAAGTTTGCAGGGACAACATGGGCACAATTAGTACTTGACCGGGGTAGTTGGAGAAGTATGGGAGAGGCCTTTGCCCTGCAGTGGGCGTAACCAGGCTGATGATGATGAAGCGTTTAAATGTTCCTCGTTCATTAATTCAGCATGGTGATGCACGGCGATGTGTCTATGTGCGAAAAAAATCCTTAATGATTTGCCAGTTGAATTGCCAGTCACAAAAGTATTTACAGAGATTACCGTCTTCCATTGGATGTTTTCGTTTGTCTTTTCTATGGCTATTTATTTATTTGACGTAATTTAGTTGCCTGCACTTGTATACTTATAAAAGTGGGGGGAAATCTTTACTGCATTTTTTTCGCAATTTTGTTTTGGCCACTAAGGGAATACATATATTTACTCTGACCTTATCGTTGCTGCCGAATGCTGCCGGGCCTAGTCACACAAGTCATTCAGGCTTTGACAGGCCCGCCTACAATGTATTTCGTGTAGTGGTGAATTAAGAATTATTATTATTATTATTATTATTATTATTATTATTATTATTATTATTATTATTATTATTATTATTATTATTATTATTATTATTATTATTATTATTATATGTTCGGATCTACTAGATTTCATTTCACTGTAGATTCCACAGAAGACTACCGGGAAACATAGGCCCTGCCATGTTCCTGCCTCATTCGGCAGACACTCGATCGCCTCCCCCCAGAGCACCACAAGATCTTTACGAGTGCACATTTTCTTGATCTTGACGTTTTTCAAGACGCGCTGTCTTTTCTGTGTTCCGAGCTTCGCGCTTTCTCACTGGTCTTCCTACTAGCTGCGCTCCTCTGCCGACTTCCTATGGTTTTTGGACTTTTCTCTCTTTCCGTACGTGTTCTCCACCTCTCGGTTGTGTGTTATTGCCGTGTTGTTGTTCATTATGTAGCTTCTTATCCAGTTCTTCTCTTGTTTATTGCTGTTAGATATGGCGCTGTTTCCTGAGGCTACTTCGAGTTCCCCAAACCACTTCGGATCGCAGCACAGCTAATTGAGGAATGCAGAAGCAGGGGTGCCACATTCCTGAGGCAGGACACATGCAAACAAGTTCGTACGCCGCCGGGATTAGAAGGGGCCCTTGGACAATGGAGCCCAATCGTCACCCCTTTTCGCCTTTGAAGAAGGCATTTGCCACCACTGCGGAGCCGTACCACCGGGAGCAGGTGGGCCCTCGTACAATGGAGCATGAGCGCCCCCCCCCCTTCTCCACCTTAGAAGAAGTGCATTTCAAGTCTGCGAGGCAAGACCGCAGAGAGCCGCCGGGTGTGACACCGCGACACGGGCGCCAACGATTGGCCGAAAATGGCGTCATCTGAGCGGACTCTCCCATTGGTCAAACATGACGCGACTTCCAGTGCTCGAAGGGTTTATAAGAAGGATTCCAGAGAGACCAGAGCATTCCCTGATTCCCTGATTCACCTCTCTCTAACTTCTTGCCGCGGGCCGCAGAGTCCGAGTTGCTGCCGGCCCGTAATGAGTGTACGAATGTTACCTGACTTTCACCTCTCTGTAAATAATGTAAAATAAACCCTCCCAAGTTTGGTTTTCATCCCGAAGTCCGTCCCTCAACCCCTACATTGCTTTCTCAATCAATATTTTCGCCTTTCTCTTTTTTTTGTTTTTCTGAGCGCCAGCACTCAGGCCCCATGTTGTACCTGGACACATTAAATTGATTGATTGATTGATTGATTGATTGATTGATTGATTGATTGATTGATTGATTGATTGATTGATTGATTGATTGATTGATTGATTGATTGATTGATTGATTGATTGATTGATTGATTGATTGATTTTACTAACAGGTACGAGTGTTTGCACAAGCCCTGTAATACTAAAGAAAGCCGACACGTAGATTAACGGGTGAAAGAAAAAAATAAGTTAACCTGCGTTAGTAATTTACCCTTTCACAGTACCACTCTCGTCACTCTTAAAGTGGGAGGAGGCATGATAGGCCAGAAAAGACGTAGAAACGAAAGACCGGGCCGCCACGCCTCCTTGAAATTTCCCCACCAGCTCGCCATGAAGTCGCGGATTTCGACGGCACCTGCTCAAACCTGGTAAATTTCTCTTTCTTTTTCTTTGCCGGTAAAGACGGAATGCATCGTATTCTAAAGGAGCGGAAGACTGATTTAGGAAGTTTTCTGAAAGTACTAAGCCACAACAGGCCCAAACAGGGGAAATCTGTGTCCATTGGAGCTACGAACTGCCAGCTTCTGGAGGCTAATTTTACAAGTTAGTCAGAATAATGAGTGTGCTTTTGAGTCACATACAGTTATCTATAAATTATTTATGTAAATGATCGTCAAAGAATTGGTTAGGCACTGCTGAACGTTCTGCGTTTATTCTACCGAAGTTAACTTTTTTGTAACACCTTATATACTTGTCCTTAATTTGGCCTATACTTGGCGTAATTTGGTGTAGACAGCAAGGTCACCGATAATAACGTCATGGTCAGACAGACTATCAATGTGGATCAAGTTTAAGCAGGAATGGGGCCCAATTGTTAAAATTAGATCTAGACATGGAGCCGTCGTTGGTTTGGGACAAGGAATCCTTTGGGTTAAAGAAAAGTCAAGACAGACTTGAAGAACACAGTGCTCTTCTGCTACAGTTGTTACAACAGATAACGTCGGCCAGTAATTACTCGGAAAGTCGAAATCTTTAAAAATAAGCAAGGCACGGATTAAAAAGTGATTGACAACAAGGTTGAGTACTCTTTGTCTTTGGCACTCGTCCGAAAAGCTGCTGCTCATATTAGGGGGTCGATAAATTTCATCAATGTGTAACAAACTTAAATCGCGTTTCCCCGTGACCCACATACATTCTAAAAAATGTATCAATTGAAAAAATTGTGGCAACGAACTAATTTATTTCAAAACTTCGCTTACAGTTGCCTTGAGAGCGTGTATACCAATGGAGATGAGTCTGGTATAGACGCGGCGCAAGCAGAGAGACCTGTATTTAAAAAATTGACGCATATGCCTGCTCCTATAGTATCTTATTCTTTTTTTGCGTTGTTTTATAGCTCCATGCTACATATATAAGAGTACGCTGCCTTCCTGCACCTGCTCACACAACGGCAGAAGGGCCTTGTAGGGGTTGGAGGACGGGCTTCGGGATGACAAACCAAACTTGGGAGGTTTTATTCTACATTATTTACAAGGAGGTGAGAGACATGTAACAGTCGTACAGACATTACGGGCCGGCAGCAACTCGGACGCTGCGGCCCGCGGCAAGAAGTTCGAGAGAGGTGAATCAGGGAATCAGGGCATGTCCTGGTCTCTCTGGAAGGCTTCTTATAAACCCTTCGAGCACTGTAAGTCACGTCATGTTTGACCAATAGGAGAGTCCGCTCAGATGACGCCATTTTCAGCCAATGGTAGGCGCCCGTGTCGCGGTGTCACACCTGGCGGCTCTCTGCGGTCTTGCCTCGCAGACTGGCAATGCACTTCTTCTAACGAGGAGAAGGGGAGGGGGGCGCTCATGCTCCATTGTACAAGGGCCCACCTGCTCCCGGTGACTCGGCTCCGCAGCGGTGGCAAATGCCTTCTTCAAAGGCGAAGGGGGACGATTGAGCTCCATTGTCCCAGGGCCCCTTCTAATCCCGGCGGCACACGACCTGGGGGCCGCAAACTTGTTTGCACGTGTCTCCTCTGGAATGCGCTTTCCTGCTTCTGCATTCCTCAATTAGCTGTGCTGCAATCCGATGTGGTTTGGGGAACTCGAAGTAATCGCAGGAAACAGCTCCATATCTAACAGCTCGTCCTCGCCCCAGTTGTTCTGAATGGCCGGTGAACTCAATTCGCTGGCCATGAGGAACGCTGAAAGAAGCTGCAGGGTACTGGGGTCGAGCCTCGTTTGACAACCCTCGGGATCCTGGACCCTGGAGAACATAAGTCAAACAAACAAAATAACACAGCGCTGCACCACGCGTAAGCGCAGGCTCTTCACCCTTGACTCGCCAGGCTATTACTGAGTCAAAATCAACCCTGATCTTTTAGCTCCCCAATTTTGACAACAGTTCCAACCACCCTTCCAAACAGCTATCCATTTCTCCTCGATTGCCGACAAGACCAGACCACTATTGTTGTTGCAAAACAAAAAGGGTCGTTGACGATGCAAACAACAAATGAAAACAGCCGAACAAAACTTAAGTGGCCTAACTACACGAACAGCATGTTTTCAATCTATCGCAGTGGCGTACTTATCGCACGTATTGGTGCCACTGAACAATCTGGTCAACCGCACAAGTACGTAATCACAAGCGCACTAGCCTTGTGGTCACTATTCAGAACGCATACTTGTGTCGTAGGCAAACTCTTCATTACGCTTACTCACGTTTCTTCCTTTAGTCCCTCTAGGACACGTGACTTAAACGAACAATTAAACTCGCGGGACTTACACACTCCGCAGAACCCTTAAAATGATGCGTCTTCTACTAACTCTTTCCACGCACGCTCACTAAAGAAGTCAGAATACGGCTGCCCTCAACACACACTAGCAACCCAGTCATAAAGTCTGCTTCCTTCCGTCCACACAGGACACGCGCTAATGGAACTAAGAACGCTTCTCCGTGCAAATCATGCACTCACTGAAAATCTACGCGCTTAACCTTAGAAAATTCAACACTTAAAAAGAAAGAAGGTTAAATCACACACGCACTTTACCATAGGCCTTTCGACGATAACCTTGACCTTCAGGTTACTCACACACACAAAAGAAGAAAGCCTATTTACTCATTAACTAACACTCGCGAGACTACATGTTTACATAAACCTCATCTTTCAAATCACGGAGCTTCTCAAACGAAAACACAAACAAAGCTCAAACCTTACACATTGAAAGAAATCCTAGTCTCAAATCGCGAAAAACTTTCCGATGCTCAAAATAAAAAACAAGACACTTCATTTCTACGGAAGCGCTCCTGGCATTCCTTTCCAAACGCTTATGTCTGACTCATACTCTGAGCCGTCCCCGAGCTGGTCGCGGCTTGAAAACTACTCTGGCTGCCGAGAGACAACAAAAGGGCTGATTCACTATCAGCTCCCCCAAGACGTTACGGTCTCCTGCCAATTTGCGTCCTCGCGCCCCGCTTTCAACACAAGCTCGATTGACCGCGTCGCTACTCCCCACCTGGTCTCGTCCTGCCACCTTGCGTTTCTTCGAACTGCACGCTGAGCTGTGAAAAGAACTACGGAACGACGAGGAGTTTAACAGCCTCGTGCCCTTTGTCCGCGTCCGTGCAGAACATGCTTCGCGGTCCCCCTTGGACCGGTGGTTTGAACATTTTGGGTGCGTCAACATCGTCAGTGACGACCGCACCTTCTTCCTCGCGCCCTGCCGTTTTGGGTTTCTCGCCATCTTTGGCGGCGCTACATTAATTACCGTCTTTCGGTCTTTACCGCGCTTCTTTTTACGGCGCTTTCTCTTTGCACTCGCCTTCATGTCGCCTTCTCGTGCCTCGTGCTGGCCGGTACACATTTCGTCGGCCCGGATCGGTCTCTTACCCGCACAGTCTGAGTGATTTACGTTTAAATCTACTCTCACTTTGCCTCGACTGGCGGACAGCCCAACCGACTCTGGCACAATGCAGCAGGCTTTACTCAAGTAAGACAACTCGCACTCTTTCGAACTGCCCTCTACTACATTGCCCAGCTCACGCTGTGCATCGGCACACAGCCCGTCGGTATCGATCGCTGTCTCACGCGCACAGTCCGAATGATTAACAACTGAATCATTCCTGTCTAGGCTATCTAGACTGGCGGAGAGCCGCACCGATCCCTGAACAATGCAGTTGTTCTCTCGTGAGCTACGGAGCTCGCCACCCCGAGAGCTATTCTCAACTGCATCGTCCAGCTCGCACTTCACTTCTGCACGCAGATCTGGCTCTACATGGGTGCTCGCGTCTGTCGCGTCAACAGTACCCTTTTCCTCGCTAGCAACCTCGCTAACCTTACCAGCGACGCACACACGCGGTAACTGTGCCAATTTGTTCGCAGCTGGCCTAGCTGTCTCCACAGTCATCTGTTGGCACAGCACCTCGTCGCTCTCACTGTGGCCTTTAACGGCCTCTATTGCCACTAAGGCATCGTTAGCAGCTAGCCTTTTCCCTTCACTTATGAATCGGCAGCCACTCTCACAGGCACTACTCTTCTCATTGGCTTTTGGCGAAAGTCCGCTAGACACTTCCTCATTCTTTCGCTCTGTACTACCTACAGAATTCTCAGACAGCCGTTGTCTCTGTGCCAATAACTGATCACAATGCTGTATCTCTTTGATCAGTGCTGCCTTCTCTCTCTCATACTTTTGCTCACGCTCAAGCTTACGTTCCTGATACTCCCGTTCGCGTTCATTCTCACGTACGTGACGCTCACACCTAAGAGTAAGTTCTTGAAGCTCCTGCTTCCGTTCATTCTCGCGTTTTTCACGCCTACTCTTACTCTTAAGTTCACGACGCTCCCGCAAACGTACACGACGCACACGCTCCCGTGGCTCCTGTATCACCTCCCAAGCAAGCTCAATGCTTTTGTCATCATTGCCACTGTCGTTAATCGCCTTTCTGGCGTTTCCATCCGTTCGTCCGCCTCAACTCCCAAATCGTCGCACACCAACAACAAGTCTAACCTCGTCAACCTTCTAAGATCCATGGCAGCTGCCCCGACAGGTGGTTAAAACTGTTTTCCTTAATTAATTTGTGCAAACACACAATGCAACAAACTCCCGATTCCCAGAACTATCAAAATGAACACACAACATTTGAGTCTGGCGAATCATAAGGAAAAAAACCACGCGCTCACTTACGGTTGCAGCACCCTGCCATCCGGTTCATTTGTCCGCTGTTCCCGGTTCCTCCGGACTCCCTGGGTCGAAGGCTCGCTCCTTCTTCGCTACTCCCAGTTTCTTCGGACCTCTTTCGACGAAGGCTCTCTCTTCTTCGCTCTTCCCGGTTCCTTAGGATCTTTCTCGACGAAGGTTTATCCGTAGCGCTGCCACCAGCTGATGCATTCGGAGGCGATCCTACCGCTGCCAACCAGATGTAGGGGTTGAAGGACGGACTCCGGGATAAAAACCCAAAACTTGGGAGGGATTTATTTTACATTATTTACAAGGAGGTGAGAGACATGTAACAGTCGTACAGACATTACGGGCCGGCAGCAACTCGGACGCTGCGGCCCGCGGCAAGAAGTTCGAGAGAGGTGAATCAGGGAATCAGGGCATGTCCTGGTCTCTCTGGAAGGCTTCTTATAAACCCTTCGAGCACTGTAAGTCACGTCATGTTTGACCAATAGGAGAGTCCGCTCAGATGACGCCATTTTCAGCCAATGGTAGGCGCCCGTGTCGCGGTGTCACACCTGGCGGCTCTCTGCGGTCTTGCCTCGCAGACTGGCAATGCACTTCTTCTAACGAGGAGAAGGGGAGGGGGGCGCTCATGCTCCATTGTACAAGGGCCCACCTGCTCCCGGTGACTCGGCTCCGCAGCGGTGGCAAATGCCTTCTTCAAAGGCGAAGGGGGACGATTGAGCTCCATTGTCCCAGGGCCCCTTCTAATCCCGGCGGCACACGACCTGGGGGCCGCAAACTTGTTTGCACGTGTCTCCTCTGGAATGCGCTTTCCTGCTTCTGCATTCCTCAATTAGCTGTGCTGCAATCCGATGGGGTAAGGGGAACTCAAAGTAATCGCAGGAAACAGCTCCATATCTAACAGCCTTCACTTGAGTTTGTCGTTAATGTTGCTAAATATAGCAACACCGCAAATGACATTATCAACGTCAGAAACGATCGCGGCGCTGATCGGCCTAACGCGAGAGCTTAAAGAGTCACGTACTGACATTATTTTAGTTGGATGGTTATCTTTATTTATGCCTTTCTTTTTTATGGCAAGAACCTGGCATCCCCCTTGTCAAAAGCAAGTGCAACGGTTCGCAATAGGATGGTAATTAAAGCTCATTGCTGTGGATCTTAACGTTGTCGCACTCTTTTCTTTTTTTAATATATCCTGGAGCTAATTGCACAGTCGCCCACGTTGTTAATCCAACACATTTATTAGGCCATATTTTGCTCAACGCGTCCTCTTTTGCTCAAATTTATTAGCAAGGTGGTATTCCGCCCCGTTCATTAAGGTAATTGGCATTTTTGACTGCCTCATTCGTGCGAAAAACGTAAGAAACAACTTTCCAATGACAAGCCATCAGGGATGCGAGCTTCTCCGAAGTCGTCGACTCATCTCGCTGGACGCCAATAACTAATGACTGCAGTTAATTGGCGCTCATTATGTAAAGCTTCCAATCACATTTTGAAGATAATTTGTGCGAGACCTGTAACGGTGGTTGAGTGGCTATGGGGTGGTGCTTCTCGGCACTAGGTTGCGGATTCGTTTCCCGGCCGCGGCTGGCGCATTCCGACAGGGGCGGCATGCAAGAACTCTGTTCCACATGCAAGCTCAAGCACGCATGCAAGATCAAGTTCCATACGCTGCAAGTTCCGTACTTAACAAATTGAATGTATTTGTTTGTAAGCAGTTGCATTTTTGTAGTTGAGTAACTGATCTATTGCTTTTTGGACTTCCTAATGCTCACGGTAATGGACATGGACACTCCAAGCACATTTCTGTTGTCGGTGTCAGTGAGGTTCCGTGTGAGGTTCCGTGTAATGTTCCAGGGCGATAAAATCTTAGCCGCGCGCCATCTGATGTATGTGAGACACTGAGAGTGAAAGCATGCGAGGAAGGCGGGTCGGAAGCGCGCCGTCTTCTGCCGCGCGCGAGGCACGGGGCTTAGGCGAGGAATTGGAGGGGGGGAGGCTGTTCTTCTCCGTCAGCTACTGCTCGGCGCGGCCGTGCGGGCGCTTATCTTGATAGATAGATAGATAGATAGATAGATAGATAGATAGATAGATAGATAGATAGATAGATAGATAGATAGATAGATAGATAGATAGATAGATAGATAGATAGATAGATAGATAGATAGATAGATAGATAGATAGATAGATAGATAGATAGATAGATAGATAGATAGATAGATAGATAGATAGATAGATAGATAGATAGATAGATAGATAGATAGATAGATAGATAGATAGATAGATAGATAGATAGATAGATAGATAGATAGATAGATAGATAGATAGATAGATAGATAGATAGATAGATAGATAGATAGATAGATAGATAGATAGATAGATAGATAGATAGATAGTACTTTTATTCATGTCAATTCTCGTACACCAAAATCAGGCCTACCAAAGCCTCACCAAGGGCTTGAGTGGCAGCGCCTGGCAGACAGCGAACATTAGCAAAACAAAGGAAAATAGAGATGGTTGCAACGAACTCGACAAACAAACAAAACAAAAAAAGAAAAATTTAACAACTCATAGAGACAGATATAGAAACATAATTACAACAGCAAAAGGATGACAGTAATGCGAAATTAAGAGAGTAACACTCGATTAAATCATTATGGGGCAGGAAGTAATGCGGAGACATACCGCAAAATTTTTTTCAGGGTGTATTTTGTTCTCATACGGAATACACTAGGTGGCATACTATTGAAACAGGCAGGTACGTAGTATTGACGCGTGCGCTTTCCGTATCGGGTTGAGGAGCGAGGAATGCAGTAACGGTATTTAGGTCTTAAATCACGTGCAGGAGCATATGGAATGGTGAACTGACTGTACCAGAAATGTTTAAGCACAATAGTTTCTGTTAATAGAGCGTTAAAATTTGGAAGCTTTAATCTTCTAAAAATATCAATGTTATTACCAATGGGCAGGTCGTAGGCAATATTCTTTAAAAGTAAACGTAGAAGCGAATTCACCCTGCGCTGCCAACGAACCGTGCAGTGACCATAAATAGTGATTCCGTATCTAAGCACACTATAAGCTAGAGCGTGTGTAACACATTTACGGACAGAAAAAGGCATAAAATATCTAATATTATACAGGACACAAGATACAGCGCGAAGTCTTTGACAAACAAAAGAAAGGTGCGAGTTCCAAGACAGATCACTGTCGAAGATCAGGCCAAGATATTTGACCGAATACGCATATTTTACTGGTACACAGTTACAATGAGAACAGGAGGAAGTGTGCAAATAAACAGGATGACTCAACTCAATTTTTTTAAAGGGTTATGAAAACATATAAGTTGCGTTTTAGAAGTATTAACATTGATAAGGTTAGACTTAAACCAGTCCATGGCTTTAATAGCTGCCATCTGTAATGCGGTAACAGCATCAGTGTATATCTTTGCGCGCGCAACAATGACAGTGTCGTCGGCATACTGAAACAATGAAACAGGCACATTGTTAGCAAGATCATTAACGTATAGATTGAATAACAAAGGACTCAATATAGAACCTTGTGGGACTCCGGAAGTAATTGCCGTGAAATCGCTATGGAATCTTGAAATTGACACATACTGGCGCCTATCTTGTAAAAAGTTAGTAAGTAAGTGTAGAAACGAACCTCGAAATCCCAATGTAGAAAGTTTATCAAGCAGAAGAACGTGGCAGATACTATCAAAGGCCTTGCTTACGTCAAGAAAAAGAGAGCATACGACTTCATTCTTATCAAAAGCTGAATTTAGTGTGTCAGAGAATTCTTCAAGAAGATCTGTTGTTTCTTTTCCTGGTATGAAGCCATACTGACAAGGTGATAGAACATTGTGCGTATTCAAAAAATTAGTCATGGTAAGTAACAGATGCTTTTCAAAAATTTGGCCAATGCATGGTAGAATAGAGATAGGTCGATAATTGCTCATCATGTTTCTGGAGCCACCCTTATACAAAGGTATAACTTTAGCAGTTTTCATTGAAGTCGGTATTATACCTCTGGAAATGATACTATTAAGCATAACTAGTAGGACACCCTTAATCGCTTCAAAATTTCTGCACAATTCAGAAACAGTGAGGCCGTCATGACCAGGAGACTTGCAACGTTTAAGACTGAAAAGTATACACCTTAAATCACTTTCGGTAATGTCAGGAAGGAAAGCAGATTCCATCACACTGGGAGGCATAGGACAGTCATTAGACGGGGTACGAGATGCACCAGAGACCAGAGAAAATAGTTTGTTAAAGTCATTCGCAATGCTCTGTCCATCTTTATGGAAATGAGATATGAAATATGTATCATTATAGATAGCAGCGCTCATTCCTTTCAGGTTATTCACCAATGACCATGTTTTCTTGCTGTTAAAACGTGCGTCGTTAAACTGAGACCTAAAGTGATTGCGCTTGGCCACACGGATCATGGCATTAACTCGGTTTCGTTCATGTTTAAACTGCAGTCGTAGTTCAGAACAGTTTGGAGCACGTCTTGATCGAGCCCAGAGCAGATCTTTCTCTTTGATGGCTTCCAGTATTACGGGTGACATCCACTTATTGTCTAAATTTCGTTGCTTAACGGTCACCATGCGTGAAGATTCGGCTTTGTGTGAACGAAAAACCTCGACGAAACTGTCATATAAGTCTGCAGGGGACACATTGTCAATAAAAGAAGCCCAATCGTACTTTGCTATTCTTTCATCGAAACGCTTATAATCAAGTACTGATACGCTTTGGTGGCTGCGCAAAGGTGCAGGATGGCTGGAACCATCCGTTAACGAGCAGCAGACGAAATAGTGATCTGCAAGCTTGAGTTCAACAACAGCAGACCGCACCAACAGGTTTTGAGAACGCACGTTTATGTGGTCGATGCAAGACGAGACTAGCTGCCCAGATAAGTACTCCTCACGTGTAGGGCTGTGGATTCTAGTCTCTAGTCCCCGCTTTGATAAAGTGTCAAGATAATCTGCGACCGCTGGTACAGTTGGGCGTAGAATATCGATATTCATATCCCCGATAATGCACACGTGTTCTTCACTGGAAAACGAAGATATTGCAGAATCAAGCTCAGCTAAAAAGATTCGACCGTTACAACACGGAGGGCGGTAAATTGCGAGTAGAATCAACGACAACCAAGGTGTACTTAGGCGGAGCACAACTACTTCTGCTTGAGTAAATGGAATACTAATTTCGGAAACGGACCAAGAATCTTTAACAAAAACTGCGATTCCTCCTCCTGTTCGTTGTAGACGAGTATAAGAATGTAATTGGTAACCTGGCAGCGAGAAATTTGGTAACACATCTGACGAAACGTTCACTTCCGTGAGAGCAACAACGTCAAAATTTGAATGAAAAGGGTGAATCAGCGCACAAAAATGGTCCCAATGCTTCCGTATACTGCGAATATTAACGTGAGTAAACTGAAATGAATTGCCTGTGTGATGCTGAAAGAACTTCTGGACTTCAGAAAAATTAGAACACTTCACGAAACCAATGTCAGACATGGTTATGTTAGTTTTTCAAGATCAGAAAGCTTGTTGACACGAATGAGAGGCGCGCCTTCGGACTGTTTTGCAAGGATCTTCCCATTTTTGGTCCAGATGAACTCAAAACCCTTTTCTTTGCCACGAGACCTTGCTAGACGGAACAACTCGCGATTAGCCCGAGACAGGTTATCGTTGAAAAACAGCCGAGGAGACTGATCGTCATGCACCAAATCACGAAGGCCCTTCCGGGCCCCGAGCCATTTCTGCTTAACAGTAACTGAGCGTATTTGCACTAGAATTGGTGGAATATAGTCGCCTCTGGATGGCAGCCGATGCACTGCCGAGATATCTGCTTGTTGAAAATCGGTTATGTTTAGCTTGCCTGCCAAAGTACTTAAGAAAGAGTGTAAGTTTTCGTCAGATTTGACAGGAAGGCCGTGAATCTCGAAGTTACATCTTCTGCCATATTGTTCGAGGTCATTTATTTCCCCACTCATCCTGTCAATCACCTGTGTCTGGGAAGCTACTGTTGAAGAGAGCGATTGAACTTGTGAGCGAAGGTCTGCAAGCTCATTCTGATGAGTGGTCACTGTAGCAAGCACCGAGTCATACTTCGACGAAAGAAAATCAATAGCGGACCGTATGTCCTCGACTGCCGAAGCAACCTTTTCACTAGCTTCCCTGACCACCAATAGTTCCTCGATTTTCACCATCAGTGTTGAAACAGTTGTAGTCAAAGAATCTAGTTTCATATTCAGAGCAGACAGTTGCTGTGAGAATGAACTATCACCTGGGTTGGATGCCTCGTCTGGTTGCTTAACCGAATCAACCTTGCATGAAGGACACTTCCACGTTTCACGTGTCACTGTACTCATCTTCTTGTAGGCGCTATCAGAAACTGACGAGCAGTTTTTCCCCAGGTGGAATTCGCCCTCACAGGTAGAACAACTCATAAATCTTCCATCTCTCGGTATGGCTTTTGAGCAAGAAGTACATAAAGAAGACATGGTGCAGTTGCAGTGAAGGTGCAGGTGCAGTGCAGTGAAGACATCGGAGGGGAAAGCGATCCATAGCGATCTGCGACGTGGCCAAAGTACTCGCCCGCGCGGGCCCCATGTTCGGAGCGATCTGCGATCTCTGCTGAGTGCGCGTAGTCCTGGTAGTTTCGTATGCTCGCTGTTTTCGAGATATTTTTCACGTTGAAACGAGCGATGCACGAAGGTCAATTCGCTCGCTACTGCTACTGCGATTCCTCAATCCAGCATTTTGACAGCGAGTTCCTGCGCTCATCGAGCGAGATGTGTATGTTTACCTGTGCGCGCGTGACACCATGCTGGTTAATTCAGTTTAAACACGCTGGCGGGCTAGTTGGTTCGAATCCATGATAGAATGTTCAAGAATGACTGAACGAAGACGTAGAAAAATACAAGACACTCACAGACAGCGCTATCTCTGCGTATATGTTTCTTTCCACGTCCTCGTTAAGTCGCGCTTACATATTCTATATTTGCTCATTTAATTAATAAGCGAATGTTTGCAAGTTTATACGGCCGATAGAAATACTATCCTTACTTCGCACGCAATCTACTCTTTTGCTATCACAATCGGTGCTTCGCCTTTCGGGCGTAACTGAGACCTTTTATCATTACCCAATATGTAGTCGAAACACGCTCTGACAGGAGACACAACTTTGAGACCTCTAGTTTGGTGGTAAACTGCAACAGAACGCCCGCGGTTATGCCATGCCTTGCGAATTCGCAAGTTCAGGCCGGCAGATTCGGCCGCCAAGTATTTATTTCCTCTGTTTAACGCACCATTCATACACTTTGGCCGACAAATTCAACAAATGCTGCTACGATTAGATTGCGATGTCCACTTCCGACCTTAATGCAAGGAGATCCCCCACGGATTATGTTTCCCACCTTTCGTTAGTCCTGCCCGTAGCGCCATCTACGAGCCTCAGCAACAGTCAAGCACTGCGCTTCACAGAGGAGCCAGACGCAAGCATCGAGGCATCGCGTATCCGCAGCTGTGTGCGCAAGGTGTTCGTAGGTTAGACCACAGCTGCACTCCTCATTGAGCACGCGCGCAAGCTTTGCGTCACTGCGGATGTCAGTGCACGAAAACGAGGGAATATCAGCGAGGAAAATTTAGAAAGCAATTTTTATTCAAGATTAACGTCCTGCGAAGGGCCGCGGAGGACGCTTTGAAAGACCCAGGCCAGCCCATTCTGTTGACTGTATTTGCGCAACGTTAATAAATGTTGGGAGGTAAGTAGCATTAAAGTAATCGATTACTTTTGAGTAATTGCTCAGTTACTTTCGTGAAGCGGTAACTGTTAAGTTTAATCAATTGCATTTTTGAAAGGAGCTGTTTGATCGTAATCCGTATATAGATGTGTTTTCTTTCTGCCACGTGTACAAGTCTGCCCGCAGCCCACGGTGCAGCTCGGGAAAATAAACCCGAATTTTATTAATCAAGCACGACACCTCAAAAAAATTATTGAAAACTTCATGACAACCTAAAACAAGCTCCTGGGGCCTATAACGTAAGACTATTCCAAACTTTCTATTCCAATTCTGCAATCAGCACACAGCGATTGGTCAAAACCTTTTTTCGACCATCTCCACTTCACCTGTCTGTCACGCGACGTCACGAAAACCGCTATAGGTCCCCATCTGATATGATGTGAACACCCTGATTATTCATGACTGCAAAGAACAAAACAAAAATAGTTATTTCTGATACGACGCCTTTTTGTCATTAGCCCTAGACTATCGGTCAAAAGTATCGAGCTGCACCCACTTCGCCTGTCTCTCACGCGACGTCACAAAACCGCATAACGTTACCGCGTCAAAGTTGCGCGTGCGCGTTAAAGATGCATTAATATGCCGAACAAAGCTGAATTTTCTTCTCAATAGCCGCAGGCTGCCCCTTTCCGAAAGGAATTAAAGATGGCTGACGCCGATCGCTCCGGCACTGACTACTCGCTCCTGTCGGAGAGCATGGCTTTATTTGCGTGTAATAAAACTTTTTGCGTTGCCGTGTAACGTTTTCGAGAACTTTTGGCACGTTTACGACCTCGTTCTGGCAACTATTCTTTGCTGAAGGTCCGCTTTAGCGTCATTCTTAAGCTTCCGTTGCATGCCGCCGCGATTGTCGACGAGCCACCGCAAACTAAGAGAAAGCGGACCAATCGCAAACGCCGGCACCACCCTCTTCATTGGTTATAGATATTTAGTGCAGTGGCTCGGCCCCATCGACCCCTCTCCACTTGAGCATGATCCTCGCCTCTTGTGAGACAATTAGAAAAGCCAAGCCGCTCCAGTGCAGGCAATGTCATTCGTTTTTCAAGCAAAAAAAAGTGACCTCCTATGAACGAGGGGAGCGTTTGATTGGTTTTTCAGACAATTCTGCGGTTGACCGCCCGATGCTTGCGTCGGTGGTTACGCAATTTTGACGTCAGGAGATTGCAAGAAAAACATATTGGAATAGTTTTACGTTATATGGCCCCAGCCCCCGCACCCCCTCTTAAGAAAATAAAGAAGAAACAATGATCGAGCGACCAATGTTCATCACCACGTCGCGAAAAATGCGCGAAAATAATTGACTGCAATTGCAACGGGAACAACATAAAATTGCAAGCTGAAGGGACGATCGCGGCTCAATCTCACGCGCCATGTATGGAGCAAAGCGGGGTGGCAGCGTGAGACAGAAGAGGGGCAGCTTCGACTCCACCAACAGGTGTGTAGTTTGCATGGCCGCATCTTGAAAGGGATCTGCAAACGGCTCAGACCTTTGTGCGCGGTCTGTGCTCGCCGCTCTTGCGTTGAAGCGAAAGACCGCACGAAGGTGACTTCGCCCGCTGTTGCGGTTGCGCTTGCCTAAGGGCCGATTTACGCTCGAGCCGCACATCGCCGCAAGCCGCACTGCACGCGTGCGGTCGTGCGAAAGATTGCACGTATCAAACACTTGTGCACAAATTTCGGTTTACAATGTGTAAGGTATACACTGCGCGCACAGTGTAAATGGTAATTTGTGCACAAGTGCTGGATACGTGCAATTTTTCGCGCGGCCGTAAGCGTGCGGTGCGGCTTGCGGCGATGGGCGGCTCGAGCGTAAATCGGCCTTAAACCAACATTTTGACAGCGGGTGCCCGCGCTCATCGAGTACGACGTGTTCATGTTTGCTCGTGCACGTTGACACCATATGCTTGTTAATTCGCTTAGTCAGCGAATATTTTCAAGTTTCTATGGCCGATAAAACCACAATCCTTACTTCGTATAGCTGTCAACTAATTTCCTATCGCAATCGATGCTTCTCCTTTAGGGCGAAGCTGCGACTTTGTTTTTATGGCGATAGCAATTACGTAGACACTCGCCTCACCTCGTCAGCACTTCAACTCGAGTGAATTGTGACGTCACATCACAGACCTGTCAGCTGTGCTGGCGGCCGATATTCAGCGATGTTTAGTGCTTGTTCTCGTGTTGGTTATCGTGAGTTGTGCTCGCAACATATTCCAATGCCCTCATAAGACTAACCGCACGAAGTTATGAATCTTCTTTCGGAACGTAAGACATATTCAACGAAAACCAACACACCTTTCGCTTTAGTGGAAACACTGCCAAGCAGTTGCGTTGGTGTTATCACGACAATCGCGCGCATTAAAACTACCCAATATGACACAAAGTACACTCACTTCTTCCTTCAGCGAGCGGCAATTCCAGGAACACGAATGCAACGGCGATAAATGTGAGAGCAAAAACGGCGGTTCTCATTGTACCCTGCCTGGCCAGAAAATGCGTCCAGATTATCTAGCGTTAAGCAGAACCGAACGACGCATGTCATTGCGAGGGCAGCTTGATCTAAAAAGATTTCACCAGCTAGAGGTCAGCATTGTTTCATGGCAAACAATACGGGTGCTGCCATTTTGTTACTTGCTAGAAGAATATGTTCTCTGGGGAGGTGAGGCAAGTGTCTTTATAACAATTGAAAGTGAAAAAAAGTCTTACGGAATCATGGTAATTGGGCTTCCAAGCGACTTTCTTACTGCTTGTATTGAAACAAATTTCAAACATCCCAACCAATAATAGATATGTCATTTATTTTTCGCTAAGAACTCGCCTGTAACTGAATGTGGATAATTCCTGTTAGAGGGAGTAGCTTTTTCATAAAGCTAGAAACACCACATGTATAGGATTAGTTATCGATGAACGCTTCACATATTGTATTACCACGTACATGAAATAACAGAAACTTACCTATATTATGTAAAATTACGCATCTCTTCTGGCTACAGGCGATTTTCATCCTTTATCGATGTTTCGTAGAGCCGCTTCTTTCATTACGTATTCCAATCTATCGACATAAGGTGTCCAACAACTTCGCAGCCGACTCAGCTTGCTCAGAAACCCGACGCAGAACACAGTGCTACGAGTAATTATTTTTTGCCAAACGTGCTACAAATCTGCAGCATTTGCGTGTCCTCTATTGAACACCTTACCACTGAATAACTGCATTCGCTGTCGCATAAGTGTGCTTGTCAGATTTCCAGTTAACGTTTTAAGCAGTCCTCGTATTTCATCGCGTATTCCACGCGTCAAAACATCCAACCACATTTGGGCCATTTTCGTTGTTAGCTGCTTATCGCACACGTAAAAATTAAGGAGCGTTCTCATTCGCCAATAACTGCATCCCTGAAATCTGGAACGCTATATCTGATATAGTCTTATCATGTTTCCAGCTAAGACTCGTCGAGGTAGCTTAGTCGCTAAGGCTTGGTCGCAGGTTCACTCAACCCCACCTATACTCCCTTCCAAGTTCGATCACGCAAAGGTATAACTGCGCGCTCTCCGCCCATGTTTCGCTGCGCGCCAACATCGTTCGCTCGCGCGAGCAATCACGTGAGGCTCCTCGCGACGGGTTGAAAATAAGAAAACCCGATACGAACAAGAAAAATAAAAATGATCTAAAAGAACGCATTAGCAGCCGTATACCACTGTGCGTTTGTTTCTAAGGATTGAAGCTTGTTCAATTCAGTACTGAGCCTATATATAAAACAGTTGCGCACAATTGCGGTAAAACATCGAACTATGTCCCAGTGCGAACGAAGCCACCGCAAAATGTCCCTCTTGCTCCAACAGCGTTGAGTGCTATGTATGGAACGGAATATAGGTAGCACAAGGCCTTTTCACTCCGATCTTTGACATCATGCAACTGGCCCGACTTCTAATGGGGATGCTCCCGAATAGGCAACAAGGCTTTGGACGTCACCGCTTTCGTCACGCTAGCCTTGGCAATGAAACTGCTGGACCAGTAGCATGGACGTAGGGAACAGGCCTTGTGCTTTCTAGGGGCTATTCGTTCAAACCCGGGTGCAGCGGCTACATCGCGATAACGGCGAAACGCAAAAAAAAAAATTACCGCAGAAACCATCTTACGATGTCTGCCCACTTTAATGCGAAGATGCATTCAAGCGATGTAGCACCGCGCCATATTTTTTAAGACAGCTTTAGACGTCATTCTGAGATTGTCATTGTTTCGGCCATTTGCGACATACGCTTTCTCCGGCATATGCTTTCTCCACTTTGCTACGACACTCGCTCGCCATTGTTGGCTATGAGCATGACGGCATGACAACGACGCAGCGAAGACGATGACATGACAAGATAATGCTCTCTGCTGGTTTATTGCTTTTCTCCTTCGACAAGCTCCCATCGTACCCCGTGCGCAGTATTCTGTAGTTGCGAAGGAAAGCGCGTGAGGGAGAGCCTAGTCGTACGATTCCTTGATGCGGTGCCTAGCCTTTGAGGTCACGTGGGCAAGCGCGCACAAAGCGGGGTGGGTTGTATGTGAGCCCGCGGTACCGGGATCAGAGCGCGCTTGGGGGGCGAAGGGGACGCGGGTTAAGATGAGCGAGCGTCACCTCTGTTAGACCGTCTGAGCGCGGACACTGCCCGTGCTGTATCTTGGGGCTTCTCCCCGGCGGGTGTAAAGCTCGGGCACGTCGAGATGGCTGCCGCCGGCATGAGCGCCATCTTCCCGCACGCCTAGTGCCTGGAGGCTCAAGTTTCGGAGACGCGTTGAAGCAAGAGGCATCGGAAGCTTTCGCGCCCGTCTGTTAGCACTCTTCGTCGTGCCAGCGTTGCGGTTGCTTCTGTTCGTGATGATCGAGCGAGGTATGTTCATGTTTGCTGTGCGGGCGTGATAGCGTGCTTGTTTATTTAAAGTAGGCCCTGAAGCACCTCTTATCTAATTGGAGAAAGGCATTTAAGTTAAACTAGACTATTTCAGAAATACTTGCCCACAAAGCTCCGCCTACTGAAAGTCACGGTGGCGCATGGTTCAAGTTTGGTTTTGAATGTTCCCGTTGACGTCACTATTTCCGATTTTGGCGCCTACGACGTGCCGATCGAGGTCATCGTGACAGCCCGTGGCCGTCGTGGTTTTTACGCTACGTGGCAAACCGCAGCTACGTACATGCAAGTATAATGCGCATGCGCAACGTGTGCTTTGTGCACGACAGGGCCGGAGTTCGCGCTCGCGCTCATGTACTCCAACCTGGCCGTGCTAAGTGGTGAGGACCGACTTCGTTCTGCGCCAGCTTGACCGCAGGACAGTAGGAACAGCAACTTGCGCATTGTCAGGCGCTGCCAATAGCTCACTGCGAAGCGATGTCTGCTAAAGCGTCTAGCGGTCAGGAGTGAGCCCGCAAGGCGATGGGACTGCCGCGATCTCCATACATAGAAAGCTTAGATATAAGAATTTTATGACTGAGGTAATCAAATGCCTTGCTTCAGTCAATGAAAATCCCGAGGTTGAAATTCCTACCGTCTATAGCTAACACAATACTTTCCTTCAAGGATAAAAGAGCTGTCTCCGTAGATCTTCCTTTTCTAAAGCCAAATTGGGAATTTGTTATAACGTCATGACTTTCTCGAAATTTTCTTAGGCGTGCAGCAATATTTCTTTGTAGTGCTTTGAAAAAAATTGGTAGCACAGATATTGACCCGTGGTTGGAGACTTTATTTACATCACCGTGTTTGAACAACACCGATATTCCAGCTCGTTTCATACGATCTGGGAAATTCGCTGGCTCTATTGCTAAACTGAATATGTGAACTAACGCACGAGTGAAGGGTAAGGGCTCTAAAATGTATTTTATTGGCTTGATTTGTAAATTAACGATATCTAACGCTTTGCTGTTATTTAAATTTATAATTGTTGTAAACACCTCATGTTCATTATTTTGTTCAATAAATATGGCATTTGGCATACTATTATTCAGTGAATAAACAAATCGGGGCTTATGGGTGTGCACTATGCCTGTGTTCACGGAGTGGGCCGGTATTAAAGTGGTCAGCCACCGCTTTGCGGCTAAGTTCACAATTATTATCAGTTACCGATTAGCGTATCTTACTTTTAGTTTCACGATCTAAGACGCTATTTATTACTTTGCAAACCGCATCGGGACGCTTCTTGTTAATTTCAGAAAACACACATTGAGAGAAATCCAGTTTCGCTTGCCTTAGTGTTCTATTCAACCGATTTCTTTCTGTCTTAAATTCCTTAAATTTAATTTCTGATCTCGAGTGCAGGAACGTAGGATAAAGCTTTCATCAGCTTGACGTGCTCGTTTATGATCCATGGTTTCCGTATCTCGTTTGAACGTCTGACCTGTCTGAATGGGAAATGCGCACAAAGGCTTAGCTTGCACATGCTTCATATATGTTTACATGTGTTTACATATACTTCGTTTACGTTCTTTTTTCTCAACGCGAAATTCCAATCGTGCGTGAATACAGCCTGACTAAATAAATCCAGTGCGGCATTGTAAATGTGTTGATAAGTAATTCATTGTGTTCTTTGTTACTGACTGAATACACTACGAAAACTGGACAGTGATCACTAACATCATAGGAAATTGTACACGTAGTACGTACAGGTGTATCTATATTTGTAATGAGAAGGTTGAGGGCAGACGAAGTGGAAGGAGTAACCCTGGTTGGAGCAGTAATCAGATTTGTAAAGCCAGATGATAGTAGTAGGCTCTTTATATCGTGCACATACTTATTATCCTCCAATGTATGTATGTTAAAATCAGCACCACAGACAAAATGAATATGTTCAACTAAGCAGAATTTCAAAAGCTTACTCATTGTCGTCGTCGTCATCATCATCATCATCATCGTCGTCGTCATCGTCATCATCATCAGCCTGTTTTATGTCCACTGCGGTAAGAAGGCCTCTCCCTGCGCCAACCGATTCCAAATAGCGCCCGCGAATTTCCTGATTTCATCACTCCACCTTGTCTTCTGCCGTCCTCAACTGCATTTCCCTTCTCTTGGTACCCATTATGTAACCCTACAGGCCCAACGGTTATCTAACCGGCACATTACATTACCTGCACAGCTCGATTTTTTTCTCCTAATGTCAATTAGAATTTCGGCTATACCTTTCATCTTTCAGTGGCTGCCGGGACATTGTGGCGTCGTTGGTAATCACCTCGCCGATGACGCTGCCCGACGTGCCCAGGCTGGCGCACCGACACTCGTTATGCCTTTATCGAGAGTAGACGCTGCAAGAGAGCTTCGCATGCAGTCTCCCTCGTGCCATCATACCATCACGTTAAGTTACTGGCATACACCACAGAACTCTAAGTGTCGTTTACACAGCCTCGACCCATCACTGAAACTTACATTACCAGCGAACCTTCCACGACGTGACGCAACACTGCTGTGTCGGCTGTGGGTAGGAGTAGCATTCACCAACTCCTACAGCTATCGTATTGGAATGGCGAACTCACTAACGTGCGCTAAGTGCAAGTGTGAAGAAACCATCAGTCATCTTCTGTGCCACTATTCTCGCTTCGATAATCAACGTCAGACTCTCCAGTGAGCCTTGAATAGACGGCATGACAGGCCATTTACGAAAGCGAAGATCTTGGGAGCCTAGCCTCACGGTTCATTAGCCCAGAAAGCAGTTCGAGCGCTTTTTCACTAGCTGAAGGCAACAGACTTGAGTGCCCGACTATAAACATCCTACACCCAACTTTTCTCTCACCCTCTTTCACTCCCCATTCCCCTCCCTACATGTAGGGTAGCAAACTGGACTCAGTCTGGTTAACCTCCCGGCCTTTCCTTCTTCCCGTCTCTCTCTCTTTCTCTCTCTCTCTCTCTCGGCTATACGCGTTTGCTCTCTGATCCAAACCGCCCTCTTTCTGTTTCTTAACGTTATGCCTAGCAATGTTCATTCCATCGCTCTTTGCGCGGTCTTTAACTTGTTCTCAAGCTTCTTTGTCGGTCTCCAAGTCTCTGCCCCACATGTCAGCACTGCTAAACTGCACCTATTGTACACCTTTCTTTTCAATCATAATGGTAACCTTCCAGTCAGGAGCGGACATTGTCTGCCACATGCGATGCAAGCCATTTTTATTCTTCTATGAATTTCATTCTCATGATCATGGTTCCCTGTGATTAAATGACCTTGGTAAACGTACTCCTTCACACTCTAGAAGCTGACTGGCGATCTTGAACTCTTGTTTTCTTGGCCGGCTATTCATCATTATCATTGTCTTCTACATATTAATCTTCAAGCCCACTCTCACATAATCTCTCTATTGAGGTCTACAATCATTAGCTGTAATTCGTCTGCAGTGTCGCTGAATAGAACAATGTCATCGGCAAACTGAAGGTTGCTGCGATATTCGCCGTCGATCCTCACTTTTAAGCCTTACAGTTTAATAGATTGAATATTTCTTTCAGGCACGCAGTGAATAGCGTTGCAGAAATTGTCTCTTCCTGTCTGACCCCTTTCATTATAGGTATATTCCTGCATTTCTTGTGTGGAATTAAAGTAGCTGTGGAACTTCTGTAGAAATTTTCCAAGGTATTTACGTAAGCGTTCTGTACTCCTTGATTGCGTAATGCCTCTATAACTGCTGGTATCTCTACTGAGTCAAATTCCTTTTCGTAATCTATGAAAGCCATATCTAGAGCCTGATTGTACTCGGCGGATTTCTGGATTTTCTGATAACTGACATCGATGTGATCCATTGTAGAATGTCCCTTGCTGAAGCCAGCCTGTTTCCTTGGTTGACTAAAGTCCAGTGGTGCCCTTATTCTATTGTAGAATGTCTTGGTGAATATTTTATATAATACTAGGAGTAAGCTAAAGGGTTTATAATTTTTCAGTTCTTTAACGTCTCCCTTTTTAGGGATTAGTATAATTTTGGCATTCTTCCAGTTTTCTGGGCCACTTGCAGTCGATAGACATTTCGTACAGAGACTCGCCAGTTTTCTAAACATTATGTCTCCTTCATCTTTGATTAAATCGACTGTTATTCCATCTTCTCCTGCCGCTCTTCCTCATTTCATGTCTTGCAAGGCCCTTCTGACCTCATCGCTAGTTATAGGTGTTTCTGTATTCTGTTCATTATTGTTTCTAATTGAGGAATTCTAATTATAATTTCTAATTGTATCCTGACTCCTCTAGATATTGTACAGGTCAGTATAGATTGCTGATGATATTACCCTACTTATCTTTCAGTGCATAGATCTTGGTTTGTCCTATGCCAACTTTCCTTCTCAGTGATTTCATGCTGCGTCCATTTTTTACGGTTTCTTCAGTCTTTCTCACGTTATAGTTTCGAACATCACTTACTTTCGCCTTGTTGATCAGTTTTGACAGTTCTTCGAATTCTATCTTATCTCTTGAGTTGGACACTTTCATTCTTTGTCGTTTCTTTATTAGATCCTTAGATACTTGGGAGAGCTTGCCTACTGGTTGCCTTGGTGCATTGCCTTCCACTTCAGTTGCTTCCTCTGAAGCCAGCCTAGTTACGGATTCACGCATTGCCTCTATGTCATATTCATCTCTCTGTTCTAAGACTGCATATTTGTTTACAAGTGCCAACCTAAATTGGTCTGCTTTTACCCTCACTGTGTCTAGGTTGGCCTGTTTCTCCTTGATCAATTTTCTGTTTCTCTTTCTCTTTCTGTCTTCAAATTGAAGTGAACCCTAGACTTCACTAACCTATGATCACTGCACTTTACCCTACGTCACTTCTATATTTTGCACTATGCTGGGATCGGCACAAAGTATGAAATCAATTTCATTCCTTGTTTGACCATTACGGCTTTTCCAAGTTCACGTTTTGTTCCAACGCTTCCTGAAGAAGTAGTTCATTATTCGCAGCTTATTCTTTTCCGCAAATTCTACCAACATCCCTCCTCGAGTGTTCCTAGAATCCACGCCGCAGTTTTCAATTGCTTGTTCACCAGCCTGCTTTTTCTCCACTTTTCCATTGAAGTCACCCGTTACTACAGTATACTGAGTTTGCACTTTTCGCAGGGCTAATTCAACATCTTCATAAAACTGTTTTATTTCTTCATCGTCGTGACTGGAGGTTGGAGCGTAGGTTTGTGCTACCTTCATTCTGTACCTCCTATTAAGCTTTATTACAACTACAGCTACCCTCTCATTAATGCTGTAGAATTCGTCAATGTTGCCCGCTATGCCCTTATGGATAGGGAATCCTACCATTAAACAACCAACGGCCTATGGATGTCCAGCAGAGATTCGAAGGGGGGGCATTCGAACGTCCCTAGGACATATGTAAGGAACAGGTGGGTCATTCTTAGATGTCCATGGGATCGTCCTATGCACGCGAATTAACGTTCATAGCAACATCCCATGAACGTAATAATCGGATATTCGGGCGTCCAAGAGATGTCTAAACATTATTATTGCATAATCCCGAGTACGTCCTAAGGACATTTTTGTCAAAATGTACGTCGCTTTTGCCTAATTAAATCTCAGTAACGAAAAAAATTACTGGCGGCTACTCCACTGCACTGGAAACGATATGTACTACGTTTCTTCGAGCAACGCCAATAGTATACACTCTAAAAACAAAGGGAGTACCGGGCACTCCCTTTGAGGGAGTAGCGGCTTGTCCCATATTTCACTCTCTTTTCGAGAGTAGATCGACCCTCTTTGAGAGAGAGTAGGTCAACTCCTGTTGACAGAGTTTTGTTACTCCACCGCAAGGGATTGCTAGTACTCTTCCGCAGAGTGATAATACTCTTCCCACAGGGAGTGCTAGTACTCTTCCGCAGAGTGCTAATACTCTCACCGCAGGGGTAATGGCACTCCACCAGACCGAGTACTTCTACTCCCCCAAACAGAGTGTTAGTACTCTTCCCAATACCCTCTTAGCGATGTCCTGGCCACGCATGCAGGCAGGAAATCAGATCAAATTAGGGTCGCTGATATACTGTTCCCTAGGCGGCTCCTCAGAGTCAGTAGCCCAATTCCAAGCGGCCTACAGAATAGGCGTGAGCAAAGTTATGCAGGATTTTAAAGTCATTTTTCCTGGCTATTTGCTGCCTACCATGAGGCGTGACTGCTCGGAATCGGCCTATGCGTATGCGTCGCGAACGCCACTGCGGAGAAAAAAAAGGTAATCAACATTTAATCTGCAATTATCTTCGCACATTTCACAATCAGGAGACACATCGTCTAATTAGAACAGAATATAGTCGAGGGAATCACATAGTTATGGAGAACCACATTGCTCTATACATCACGTGGATTCGAACCCGCGTACACTCGCATCTATACAATTCAAAGCACACATCCTAACCATTACACCACAAAGCCACCACGCTCAGACGTGTTGTTTTAGGGGTTATATATATAACAAATGTATTTGAGGAATCGGCTGCGGTGGGTGGAGTTTCTCTGCAGTGTGCTGTGATGTTGTGTGCTGGAATACGTTTGCGTTTGCATCATTTCCATTCCTTGCTACGACTAACGAAGGAATACAACGTAGACGACGACGTGAGAACTATTCACGGCTTGTCGTCACCCCAGGAAAATAACAAATGTGCCGTTCAGCTCACGATCGAGTGCTTTTCCAGTCCATGCATTATATGTTCTCCGAAAATACGCGGATACAAAGTATCGTGCCAACCATCCACGTATGTGAATTTAAGTCGCGCGTATACTGGTGAGCATGTCTGTTTATTTTTTCCGCCAGTTCCATTCGTATGTGGTTAACTGCGACGCCAGTACCAGGCATTTCGACGTGCCTCACGCTGCCGTGTAGGCGTTCTTTTCAAGTGCATTAGTTTAGAGTTCGGTTCAGTCCGCTGTGAGCTGTTGTCCTGCATTAGCAGCGGATCGTTAGCGTTTTGAAGAGCATGCATTCCAGCATTTGGAGACTGCTTATGCCGATAGCCGCGTCACATGCATCGGCACGCATGTTTAAATGACTAATGTGTCCACTTGTTACGCGTGCACTGCTCGTATCCTGTGGCAGTGCTCGTTCTAAAAGCTTCGAAGACCATCTACATTCATACGTGTGTTCAATATATATGCACAGGATGGACTTGTCGGCTAGTTGGTTGAGCATTTTAGAAGAAACAGCACAACGCAAGGACGACGCAAAAACATGGACCACACCACGAAGCACTGCTGTGGTTGATGCTTTTTTTCGTCCTGGTGTTTGCGCTGTTCCTTCTTGCACGATACACGCACACCACAGGTAGGCAAAAGTTTAGGAGCATAGGGTGTTAACTTTGTTTTCCCCGTTTCCTCTCAGTGTCAATGGCACAATACGCTTACCCTCATATTCAGAAATGCATCATAACTTGAAGCCCATGCTTGACTTGATCTAAATGACGCAAGCCGTGAACGCACCAAAAGAAAGGCATTGAGCGTCTAGGGGACGTTCGCACCAGGCGTCGTTTATATAAAGTCAAGCATGATCTTTGTATTAAGATACATATCTGAATATGGGGGTTAGTCATCTACTTCTCACAGAAAATGTCGAAGAAACGCCCACCAAAACCAGGCACATTCGTAAACTTAACTAGGCAATACGAAGCTCCATAGAAAAAGAGTGGTATTAAAAGCTTTCAGTATTTTGCTTTACTCCAAAATGGTTGCGCTCTCGCGGCTTCAATGTATAGAGATAGTGCAGCGTTAGCTAAAAAGCATGAATTTCCAAACTCCGCGCCAAAATAAGCTTGTAAAATTATTTAGGTGCTAGAATCCAGGGTTTGTAGCTATCCTTGAAAACCCTTTATTTCTAAAATGCCATTTTCAAGGCATTGAAAACCCTGGAATTTTTAGAAGTACTGGTAAGTCCTTAAATTTGTACACTTGGCTAGACTTAGCAGACATTGCCAAGCGTTTTTTTTTTTTTCCTTCTGTGACACTCTTCACATGTCACAGAGAATTGTCTGTGGAGGTAATAGAAAGAAAGCGACATCCTTAAAGTTGAAATTACAAAGGAGCAGCAGATACCAGTTTTAGGCACACGGAACCGGCGACAAATGTACTTGGAGGAGCAGAAGCAGGAAGCTCAACAGTTGAGGCATTCAAAGAAAAGCCGTGATGAGTAAATCGAGAGCTACAGACACAATAAAAGGAAATTACAAACGACTTGCTTATTTGGTGGTGAAAAGCTGAGGCAACAGATGACATCACATGCACTGTCAAACCAGACAGTATTCAAAAACTGCAAATGTTGCAGGTCCAAGTAGTTAATTGTGCTATTGCAGAAAAACTTTGAGCGCTTTTTTGAAATGCTTCCTCGTGTGCGTTTAGTGTGAAAGGCAAATTAGCAGTCTTTCAAATGTTTGAAATCAGTGAAATGCGCTTTGTTTTGTTTTCTTTTGTTTGCATTAAAGTTAACGATGTTGTTGAACAAGTTATTGCCTGTCCAAACTACTAAAAAAATCGCACGAGGTCCTTGAAGTTACTGTGTCGGGGCCTCGAAAGTTCTTGAATACCATTGCATTTTTTTCTTCAATATCGCTACGAACCCAGTAGAACAACTGTCATGGAGTAAAAACCTTTGCTGAACAGGGGCTTATACGAAGAGCACAGGAAGACTAGAAATGCAGTAGTAGGCATGGAGGGCCCTGAAAGAAATGTGCCACATCTGCTCGTCTGCCTTATGTTTCCGCATTTACTGTCCCATTTTTAATAGAAGTGCACTTACTGTTCTACTCCAATAAACGCAACATTACCAACTCCAGTGTGGGGCAGTCCTTCAGCCAGTGCAGAACTCTTTCTGTACATCCCTGTCAGCCCTGTCATTTTTCCAGCATTGTAGTACAAGATTTGTTAAACTGGTTTCGCAGAATATGAGCAGTATACTCTTAAACTAGCTGTTTATTTGTATGCAAAAGTTCAGGTCCTCAGTTTGGTTGCATGACAAATTGCCATACCTCAATAGATACAAGAAAAAATGTTATTAGAGTTCAATAAAATCCAAACAGTAATAATCACAACAATATAATGACATACATTTCTTTGGGTACGTATACAGCCCATGTCTTGGCACTGTATAAATTCAACTATACATCGCAAGTACTGTGTCCTGACCACTATTATTCACATGTGTAAAACCATCACAGCAATTCTTCAACAAATATCACAGTGATTAGTGACATACACTTTGTAACTGCTTTACATGAGCATAATGTATACAAATGGTCCCTGTGTACCTACACATGACTAGTGCCACCCGAGTACTATTACTCACAGGTGTAAAACTAACAAAGCAGTTCTTTAAAAATATCACAGCGCTTAGTGACGTACATGCTGTAACTCCCTTGTAAAAGCTTAATACAAACACGTGAGCACACAGAAAGCTAGCAGTGCGCCTACATGGAAATACCACCGCCTCAATACTAATTCACAAGTGTACAACCAACCAAGCAGTTCTTTAAAGAATATCACAATGCTTAGTGACATACAATTTGTAACTAGCTTATATAAGATTTATACAAACATAAGAACATACCCAAAGCTATCGGTGCACCTACATGGAAGTGCGGCCATCTGAACACTATTATTTGCAAGTGTAAGCTCAACAGAAAAGTTCGTTATAGTGACGCCCATTTTGTAACTGCCTTATACAAGCTTAGTGCAAGCACAAGAATGCGAAAAAAAAATTAAAAACTTGCTCTATGAATACACAAACAGATCAACACAAATGGTAAACACCGCTTTGAAGACACGTGACCGTGACAAAGCGCAGTGCTGTGCCGGTTGAAACTGCCATCCACAAAAGTATTGAGCAATGCTTAAACCACACGCAATAAAGTGCTGAAAGACTGCATCTGTAACGTACCTATTTTACTTCAAATTTCTTTGAATATAGGGCTCTCTTGCAGATAAGGCATCTAATCCAACTGACCTGATTTTACACCTGCTAAATGCATACAATGCACTCAGATATAACTGGTAATAATAATTATAAAAGGCATTTAAAAACTTGATAGCATGATGAAGATGCATAACTAGAAAAGTTCTGTCCCCCTCGTACTTGTTAAAAAGGTGTAAGTACGACACATGTTCTTTTTTTCCACAATTTTTGCATTAATGGACACCCGGGAACCTCGAACCCACAAAAAAGAAGGTACTGCTGTGTTAATAGTGTTGTGAATAATTTTTTGTGAAAGCTTTTTACAGACAAGTTGCAGTCTCGTTTCTGGAGGTTGAGCTGTATCATGCAAAATAACATGGAAAGTGGTCACATGGGAGCATGACACTATGCCATAATGTTCGTTTCAGTTGACTCTCTTGCCCTACAAGTCAGTGCTCACTGTGACCAGTGATGGAACAGCAGTGTCTGTGTGATTTTCATCACACTTCTGTCCTATGCCATCTTTACCAGAGTTGGCGGCACATAGATACCCAAATTTCGATAGTGTTGCTTTCTCAGGTAGTTGTTTTTGATTTGCTCAATATCAGTTGGCACTTCAGCTGCATCAAACTTCTTTTTTACCTCTTCAACAACAACATAAACAACAATCTTATGACACCTGTGTTGTCCTTCTAGTTGCCTACAAAGACCAGTTAATCTAGCAACAACACTGAGTCTGTACTATCTTCTAATGGGGAAGAGGTGTGTCCCACCATGTGTTACACGTTGTTGTCGCTATGTGGGCTGGCTGGGGAGGCAACAACTGTAATATGTTTGCATATTTTAAAGTGATGCTTGTACTGTGTTATAACACCTAACTTAGTCTTGCACTTGCTGCACAAGAACACTGGCTCACAGTCGTGGTGAAAAGCTTTTGTATGTTGAGCAAATGAGTTGTATGCACTACAAAAAAAGTCACAGTGATAGCACACATGTTGCTCTACCGGGCCTGGTGCGGTTCCTTCTGTCACTGCTGCTGATGCTGACACACTGCTCCTTGCCTCGTACACTGTTGCAGCTGCAGTAGACATGGCCGTCTCTGTATCTATTGCTGCCGTGCCACCTGTCATGGTAACTTCTGGTGGTATCGGGCTCACTTCTGCAACAGAGATGTCGTTTGCCCCTTGAGGGCTCTCTTCATCAGGGCCAATAATTTCGTAGGCATTGTCTCCTGCATCGAAGAACCAATAAGAACAGCCTGAATTAATAAACATAGCTCTAAAAAGTACGGACATCAAAACTTAACCACAATCTTTGCACATCAGTGACCAGGCTTAAGGAATAATACTTGCAGGAGGAGTTACACAATTGTGTGCGTACATTACAGTTAAGCCTCATTAGAAGAGATACTCAAGAGGCACGGGAAACATGTCTCTCGAAACCAAAAATTTTAAAACACTGAGGAGCCAGACTAGATCACCTTATTATGCATCATCACTAAAATATGTTTAGATATATCTGAAGGAATAATTGCTCAGGGTGGCTTAAAAAGCCCCTAAACCACTTCTTGACATTTTTTGAACATTTCAAGTAAACATGCGCATCAAAATCAGAATGCCGTCACAATTGACGATGCCAAACGCCACAGTGCGTAGCACTGTGGGAGCACCACAATATGACGAAAACGACCCCGTGCGCCTCTCTGGACCTATCCTGCACCCTGCAGTTTGTACTGACATCACCAGGCTGTCTCTGATGATGTCACCAGTTTCCGGTGCTGTCGATTGGTCGAACGAAAGTGTACGACTGCCGGCAAGGCCTGCAAGCAAATACACACTCCTCCCTCGTCGCGTTGCTCGCGATGCCATTGTGGGCAGCCAATGGGGGCAAAGAACAGAAACGCCAACAGACGGGTCTCCCTATGAGGCTCTTCAACTAGAGTCACCATACAGTTCCATTGTATTGGCGAGGTCATTAGCGCCACCCCTCGCAGGATGACGGGCCTGCGCGGCAGCAACAGAGCTCGTTGGTGATGGCCTGTCCCGTAACATTTGGAGGTGTACTAGGCGAGGAAAAGACGATACTGTCCAGATGGCGTGTACCAGATGAAAGAGTAAAATGAGCGGGGACTACTTTTCGATAATCAAACACGTAGCTCCACTATTACTGCACCGTTTTGAAAAATTCTCGTGGCTACGTGTTCGTTGCCTTAACATGTACAACTGCAACTAAATTTCAACCTCGGTGGTTTAGGGGCCCTTTAAAGAAGACATTCACAGCTTTTTAGTCACAACATTTGGTCAAATGGCACACCCAATATACCCACATACTAGTTTTCTTGTCCAAATTGCATGGCAATGTATTTTGATTTTTTGGCATTGGCTCCTCTGCACTACGTGAAGTCGCCCTGCACTGGCTCTTTCACATCCTCGTGTCCTTGCAGCTGCCTTCTTGAGTTATATAAAGCGGGTGCCTGAAAAATATCATATGCAAAAGTCAACACAAGGGCATGGTGCAAAACAACATCAAGACAGTCAAGGCCATGGCAATAAAAGAAAGTCTTAGCTCTTAGTCTTTTTAGTGAAATGCATGCAAAACATCCAAATGACTGCAACAGTCAACTGCTAAATTAACTTCAATTTTAGATTTACACAAAAAAGAAATAACGGACAGTTCATCCTCGTTCGGCACGAATGTTAGAATACTCCTGCTAATGAATAGAATATTGGTCATTTTCAGACATCATAGGTCTGTGATGAGCCTGGTGTATCGCAAATACCATTTGTGACACATCCTAAGCACGTGCCCAGTGTGCCCCCCGCACCATCCCTGGTTGTGCCACTGCTGAAGCCATAATTTGAGGATTATAGCTGCAAACATGATGCTCAGTAGGGATGAAAATATTGTCCTTCAGTTCAATGGATATATGGATGTGCCTATAAAAAAGGGCAACGAGGCTTGTTATGGCAAGCTTACCCACATTTCAATACTAACAAGAAAGTTCTCTGCGGCCTGCATCTAAGCTTACTAAAAGGCATGAACTTATTTTCATGTATGAGGTGCACAATGGAGTTCATTTTTGACAGACCCGACTACTGCTGCACTTTGAAATCTAGCATTTTAGATTCCCGAAGGCATGTAAATGTTGCAGTTAAACCGCAGTTATTGGTTTATTACACCAACCTATTGTTCTGTGTACGACAGACTGGTAACACGGAATTAAAGCAACATTTTATTTTGATATTTTATTTCTCTACTAAAAATATTCAAGCGATAAACATATTTTGATCTGCCATGCAATAGCAAAATGCACACATTACGCTTGTAACCCCCAAAGGAAGGCTGATTTAGCTATTCATATGACATAACTCTGACACGCCAACTCATATTAGTAAATGCACAGGCATGTCCAAAACAATAAGCGTATGCAAAGCGCCCTTGCAATTGTGATTCCACACAGCAGCCGTTATATTCGATGCCGATGCATAACTAGCTGTTCGACAATTCACCGAGTTCGTAGACATAAGCATCCTTTCAGTTTCGCACCGTGCACGAAAACCGCAACAGGAGACAAAACCAGACCTACCTATAATCACACCATTTCAATACATGAGCAAAAACAGTTCAGTCTTAGGGATAAACACTGTGAGAGCGATTTAGTGCGCGACGGCTTCGAGCGACAAAACGGGCCGTCGCTTGAACAGATGGCTCGGTTCTGGAAATTTAGAAATCATCGCTCGTCGCCCGAAAGTGCTATGAGCGACTAGCCAATAGCACGAAGCCGGAACTAGATGTATACATCGCTCAAATACTACCGATTGTAGCGCGGAACGAGCAAATGATTCAATTTTTATACGTGCAAGGATAAGAACCAATGGCAAGACCTCCGGAAATATTTTATGCTACTTTTTTAGTAAAATACATCAACGTAAATTACTAAAGCACGCGTCACGCGATTGCAGCCCTCATGCCGGCAACACCGGGGAGGCGTCGCTCAATATCGTCGCTCGCACGGAGTACGACTTGTAGGCGACGAGCGAACGCGACAGCCATCTCCATCGCGTCGCTTGTAGCTGCCGCGCGCAAGATCGCTTATATGGGGTTCATACTCTTTTCAGCATAAAACATGGATTCCTCATGCGTTTTCAGTAAGTTCAAGATAACGCGCCCAACTGACCTCTTGCAGCATGCAGCTGAATGCCTGCGGCAAAGTTTCGAACTAGCACTGGTGCTGCACGTAACTTCAGTGGTCGCAGATTCCCCCTGCGCGAGACACCGTCAAGCGCGTGGTTTATTTATAAAAAAAGCATGCTGCCAGCAATATGACGCCTTCTGTTATGCGATTCCTTAGTTCAACAGCGTTCCGTACACAGTAGACTGCTAAACTGAATAAATTCAAAGACACAAAACGCACGCTAATCATGCTCCGCATAGGCTCGGAATCACGGGCTGGTGAACGAACCATTTTAAGCGTCCTCTCGCCTGGCGTCTTATTGAACATACCATAGTACTGGCAGCGTTTGCGATCTTTAAAGCTCTTACGGTCAACGGCAACGTGATAAAATCACATGCAGTTATCGCGACGACTGGCTTTTTCGATTGACATGGAGAGACACAGCGCGTATGCCTAGTCCTTTGTCAATCGCGTCGGCTAAGCGCAGCGACGACTTCCTGGCGATAGCATGACATATACGGAGAATGTGCACCTAAGTTAGCATTCACTTACCGTGGAGGATTTGCTGTTATATCCAAGGCATGACGAACGACTGTCGTATTTTCGTAGCGACGCGAGATGGCTGACATACGATCTCCGTTGGCTGGCCTTCGCGGCGGTGTAGCTCGCTGTACGGATCACCTTTCTCCGGTGCTGTGTTGTTCCGCGATCTTGAGCGCGCGCGCGCGGTGGAGCAAATCCGAGTGAAAAAGTAGAGCGCTCGCTACGCGTTCCTTTGAACTTCGGCGGCCTGTTCTCTTAGAAGCAACTGCATGTAATAAAGCCACAATTAGGTTTCTGGCCTCCTGTAACAAAATCCCGCCGGACAGATGTCCTATTCTGCCGTCTAAGAATAGGACACACTTTTGGCACACATAACTTCTTACACACGGGAAACGAGCCTCCAACCTGTGGTAGATGCGGGGAGAGGCTGACCGTCCTCCACGTCCTACTGGAGTGTCGGGAAGCCGAATCGGAAAGAAAAAAACATTTTCTCTTAGCATACCGGCACCACATCCCCCTTCATCCTGTTATGTTACTTGGCCCAGAACCACTCTTTGACACCAACGCCGTCCTAGGTTTTTTGAAAGATGTTGTGTTGCATATTATTAGCCCCACACGTTCGTAGCGCTTCCTCTCTTCAGAGGATGCCGCTGCGATAATTATTTTGAATAGCACATGCCTCTAGGCCCTTGTGGTTCAAGGGCTCTGGCGAGGCAGTAGTGCTGTAAGCAACTTAACATCTCGCATATTTTAAACAATGCATCATTCCTTTACGATGGATTTTAATGTTCATAGTATTCGTCATTAGTCATCGCCATAGTTTTATAGCACGTAGATTTTACGCACTTTACAGCGACTATTTTTAGGCCACTTTACAGCCAAGTCACATCTTCCATAATACATCGTTAACATTACCACTTGTCATGGCGCTCTTTGGCCAAACCTGGCCCTTGCGCCACAAAACACCACACAGCATCATCATCTTAGAAGCAAAACGATGTGTTCTTTGCTCAGCGTGCATGAATGATACATTGCCATGTTCGGGGCCAGCCACCTACAGTTGAAGCAGAAGATTACGCTACGTTTTGTTCCCTATTGCCGCAAGAGTAGTTCTACTCTCTCTCTCTGAAGGGGAGAGTGAAAAGCACATTTCACTCTCTCCTTGGTGACAGAGTGAGCAATGCATTTCACTCTCCTCGACATTTTGCGAGAGTAAAACGACGCTTTGAAGAGTGAACCGGCCGCTTCACTCCTGCGATACCCTTCCTAGTTTTTAGAGTGTATATTGATGTCTTGGTGCATGATAGTTGGAGAACACTGTATGACTCAGTCAGTAATCGAAATGAGGCTAAGCCGCATTGACTCGAAATAAGAATCAACAGCAGTCATGCGCACTAGCGCTTATACTTGGACTCACACAGGAAAGAGTGAAAGAGGGCGCCTGCAGTTTCTCCGGAAAGGCAAAGCAGTATTGGTGATAGAGAAGTATATGACAATTACATGATGGTATATTAAACCACCGAGAGATGCCAGATTCCTGGTGGTGAGAAAGGACTCAGGATGTGAAATTCAATTGTCTCCTACTATGAGCTCTTGTAAATACTCATGTGAGGCCGTCACTTATATGAGTATTTCCTGGGAAGGGAGCAGCCCCCCTCTCCTCCGCCTCGGAAAAATGAAAACCTTCCACCTATGCGTGCCAATCGGACCCTTTAGAGACCCATAAAATAAAAGAAAAAATATCCAGGCGAGGAAACTTTCCTGCATATAAAACCCCGATTTCGTGGATCCTCGATCGCCGGGAGGTTGTGGCGTGCTCCTGTAATCCAGCTACCTGAAGGCTTGCACTAGAGGACGGGTTGAGGCTGGGAGTTCTGTCCCATGTTGACCTATGTTGATTGGGTGTCCGCGCGAAGCTGGGCGTCGATATGGTGACCCCAGGCGAACCCGACGGTGGCCAGGTCGCCTAAGGAGGAGCGAACCGGCCCAGGGCGGAAACGCAGCAGGCAAATTCTCCCGCGTTCTGCAGTAGTGGGATAGCACCTGTGAATGGGCGGCATGATGTAGCCCAGCCGATAAATTCAGACCTAGGGCTATTTTTTTTTTTCTGGGCAATCAGTAGTATAGTTATGCTTTTAAAAAACATGGACGTGCGTGGCAGCCCTGTGACGCGGAGCTTAAAGTATTCACTTGGGATTGCTATCGCGGGCAAGCTAAGAGGCGTGCGGAAGTTACATTTCTCTCGCTAATCGCCTGCAAAAAATAGCGCTGTTTCGCTTTGCCAGGAGAATTTTGGGAACTGCCGGAAAATGAAAATGACGATTTCAAGGTAGGTAATGCACAAGATTCCCTATTTAACTTTCGATTTAATACCGTTTTCCGCATCCTGAAATTGGGAAAATAGATCAGGACGTTAGTTAAGTAATACCTGCTTTGAAGAAACCCAAGGTTTAAAGTGCCAGCGTGCGCTCGTACACACGTCAACAGCTTTTCTATAACTCAATAGTTAATTTTGCTGCAGCCGACGGCCTTCCTACTTCGTTAAGCGTAGATGTTTATGCATGTATTTGCATATGAGAGGTGTATGTGCGTGGTCATTAAACTATTAAACAAGAATCCTACGAACACAAGAATATCTTCAGTCGCTTTATTGTTCAGTGTTCATTTGCCTTAATTCTTACTGGTTAGGATGAACATACAGGTTCTTCTTGTCTTGTCTTCATACCACAGCAGGTGTGATGGTTTTCACAGAGGCTGCAGGATCATTATTCTTCTGGAAAGTTAGGCAATAAAAACAGTTATATCTTCAACGGGATCTTTACATCCCATTTTCAATATGACTTCTTATCTTTACACCTTTTCACGAGTACATTTCAGAGTTCAACAATTAAGTTTGTCGCTTGTAAAACGCAGCCAGTTAAGTATTCGTGTGTGGGTACATGAGTGCGTTTGTGTGTTTCTGTGTATGCGTGGGTGATGGGGTAGAGAGTGGGGCAATTAAAGGTGCGGTGAAAAAACATATCTTTTCTATTTATCTTTTTTATTTCCCCGTTGTAGTCCTCACCGCTGGGGGTTCAATTCTTAAAACAAGGCACAAACAAAATCGCTTTCGCATGGGGGAAATCTTCGTTTACAGCACATAAAGAATATCCCAAGAAACAAAAAGTTTCTATTTATCCATTTAAGGCATTCAATTAAGGAATAAAATCCATTTAAGGCATCACCCTTAAAAAGAATCGCACACGGACTTTCAATTTATCTCGTCTTTCAAAAGCATAATTGAGTAGCATAAAATACCACTCGCTATTAGTGCCGCTTTTAACATATGCATTACGAAAAAAGTTTTACGTATGAGTTCGGCGACTGTTTTCTAATTTGTTCCAATTGATAGATTCCTTTTTTCACTATCGGTCAGACTTAGCCTTCTGCCATAATTACGAAGGAAAAATGGCATCATCATATTCTGCACTTACTTTGTCTTCGAAATGAGTGGTATGGACCCCGCAAACTTATAATCGGGCGTGCACATGTGGAGGAAATGTAACTGTTGCTTAATTTTCATTAATAACCGAACTGTCTCCTTTTTAACACGACTGACGTGTTTGCTCAATAAAAGATAAGCCGGGAAAATCGCCCAGACTCTACCGCATTTTCTAGAGCAACATCGTCCGTTCTTTTTTTTTATTACTTTTAATCTCGTGTGAGTTCTTCCCCGTAAAGGTGGCCTTGCACACTTTTTCACTTTCAGGGACGACTGCCATTTATCGCACCATAACACAGTGAAATGAAAGTAATGTTTAAGAGCTTGTTTATCAAACTCAATGTATATAACTATGTATACTATATGCAATCATCAGGAAATGCTTTAAATTAGGATGTGATACCAGAATACATATATATATATATATATCATTAAAGACCTCTACATTATAATTTCTGCGGAATATTTCTGCGGAAAGGCGCCACCCGTCTTAAGCGCTGCTAAGTGCCCGGCAATGTAAGAAAAAAAAATTGCGGATGCCATATGCCAAAACTTAATTCATGATTTCCTTAAAAGCGCTGCACCACGAGTGGGGTCACTCGGATTAGCCCACACGAAAGTAGGTCGTGTTCTTTCACGCAGATATGCTGTTACACAGTGAAAAAAAGCGTGCGAAATGCACCATATCGTGGATTCTATAGGGTCCTGCGCGGCGGAAACATTTCGCGCCCAATTTACCTATACAGGCACTAGAGCACTTTCTGATTTTCTCGTCACACTCACCCTTATTTTTTTGCTGATTTTCCATCACAGTCCGTGCTATTTCGGCCCCTATAGAAACATACAAAACCAGGTCTGTTATTTACGTTGCGGTTGCTACACACAGCACGTTCAATCTATCCTACGCACAACTGGCAATCATCTTCATCACTTAATGTCACATAACTTGCAGTCTATCATGTTATTGAATTCAACTCTCGCAGCGATCGAAAATATTAAGGTACTATCGAAGTTGTGTTATACTCGAAGCACAGTCGTTTTCCATCATCTGCCTGGACTAGTTTCTGCTATAAACTCAGCATGAGAAGAAGCCAAACGAAAAGAGATAAAGGTAAAGTGGCGATAAGTCGATTTGCGTGATTGAAATTTATTAAACGGGTTTTATATAAAATGTTGTGTAATATTTATTATCCTTAAAAAGAAGAAAGGGAAACGCCTGCAGCCCTCTGAGTGTCGTTTCCGCACCAGAGTGATGGTCGAGAGCAGGGGAAGAATCAACACACTTCTATGTTTAAAGACAATGTCTTTATTGGTGAGAGAGCCCCACTCTTCCGCATCAGGTTTCAGGCATTTATGTCTCTCTCATCATTCGCGGACCACTAAGGGGATAGCGCAATCTAAAAGTGTGGGCCGGTGCCGGAGATGACGCCCTCACAAGAACTGAAGCAGCAGTCCGACACTCCTTCTATACTGCCCTCACGCGAGAATGCGCGACATGATAGAGTACAGTGCGCAATCAATCCGTTCCTTTCACGCTCTCAACACACTCTGGAAGATTGTCTTTGATCGACTTCAACTGAAGGTTCAGCGGCCTTGCAACTTTTTTTTCTTTCAATCAAGCGGCCCGTTATGGTTGTGCTGTATATCTGATCAGATGAGCGCCACACTGGGTGACCGCTGAAAAGGCGTGTCGGAGAGAAGTTTTGCTTCGAGTGACACCAAAAAAAGCTCACAAAAAAAACTTGGAACTTAAAGCAACTTCGGTTAAGAGGACAGTTTCACGATAGGGAACAGATTAAGAAATTAGCAATTGGCCCGTTTGTGACCTAGGCCCGAATGACGCCTGACAGAGCGCTTGCATTGCAAGTTACCTGTCAATGTATACTGGGAACCAGAAGACTGGCAAATGGTGTGCCGGTGGGAAACAGGCAAGGTGGCTTGCAACCCTAGGGTTTCGTTCACACTTGTGGCGTGGCAATTGAGAGCCAAAAGGCCACATCGGGCGGGAATTCCTTACACCGCATGTCCAACATGCCCACATTTGTTGTTGCCGCCGCCATATTCGTCACGTTCACTATAGAGGTCACTGCACGGCATATCTCAGTAAACCCGCAAGTGTTGCTACAGGACTCGACTGGCCGCGCTGTGGTCTGGTCCCCTGGCAACCGAGCCCTATTTTTGGCATTCATACGGATCTTCTTGTTTACGCAACAAATTCCTCAGTCGTTTTATTGTGCCTTACGACGTTAGTGAGCAGGCATTCCGTGTTACTTGCCGCGTGTCGCCTTTTCCTACTCATTCCGATCGTCGTTTCCCGAGGGACAGCCGACTAAGAGGAAGCTTTAGCTCGAGTGCCCCTATATAAATACATGTAAAAGGAGAATTCGTTTTTCTCGGCAACCACTGCACCAAATTAGACGAAGTTTGTTGCATTTACAAGACAAATTTAAAATCTAGTGACTGTTGGTTTCGAATTTTTGAGTTAGGTCGTCAATTTTTTATTAATAATTGGCAAAAATCCAAGATTTTCAAGAAACGAACCTATCAAGTTTACAGCTCTGTAACTCAACCACTAAAAATGATAATACAATTCTGTGAATGGCATCTAATAGTACATCTAAAGCGGACAACATTGATTTGTTACACATGAATATAAAAAAAATTTAATCATAAGGAAATACAACTTTTGCAAAACCGTTGTAACCAACGTAACAAATTCACGTAAGATGTAAAATGACATAATGAATTTGTCCGCTTTGAATGGTCTAATGGATGCCGTTTACAGAACCACGATATCTGTTCTTCACGCAGAACTATGAATTTGTAAACTTCGTGCTTATATTTTTTTCAAACGGTCAAATATTTGAAAATCGTTTTAAGAAAATTCAAGCCCTAAATCGAAATTCCGCTTCCAACAGTCACTATAACTTAAGTTGCTCTTTCAAATGCAACAAATTTCATCAAAATCGGTCCAGGGGTTATCTCATATAAACGTTTTTGCATTTTACATGTATTTGAATAGGCCGCGTCGGAGTTGGGCCCGAGCTAAAGCTTCCTCTTAAGCCGTACACTCAACGTTTCATATAAATACTCCCACGCTGCCATGGAGCCATTTTCGCCGTGTAGAGTTAGTGTGAGCGCAGTATGTGACTTCCGTCTACCTCACCTGTACACATCGTCATCACGCGCAAGTGTTTCTCATCTGTGCAGACCATCATCAGCACGCGTCTAGTCTGCTTCGTCGCCACAGGTTGAGCTCGGCGAGAATAAAGCGATCCTGTTCGCTTCGGTGGCTGGAATCGAACTGCTAATATTCGAGACACCGAGCATTTACTGAACAGTTCTTAAATATAATCACCAGCAACGTTCAAGTATTCAAAAAATGAGAAACGTAAAACATCGGGAGATTCGTTTCTCTAGTTTCCATCATTCGGAAAAACAGAATCTGACGTGTAGCCCAACCATTTATCAAACCACTGTGTGCTCAGTGTTCGTCGCGAGGCGGCGCTGCTCTTTAATGTTCGTATGACTCCGATGAGCATGTACCACCAGTCGGATATTACTATAATGTAGTCAGAAGATCAGCTTATCTATCACACTCCATGGCGGAGATTTCTCTCGACCATGCTGTTGTCGGTACTCTGGTTCTCTCGCCTTGCTCGTCAAGCTGCCATGTTGCTAAACGTTCCCTCAATTTTCATGCCTAAATTTCATTTCAGGGATGGTGACAGAATAGCACCTTGAATTCTATATTCTCTGCTGGATAGAAACATATCTCAGTTTACAGTGATCTGATCTTTATTTGTTGTTGGTTGAAATTTCCGAAAGCTTCAATGTAATGTTCGCGCAACTCGAGCAATGTAATAGAAGAATTCGTCTTATAGTTCCAAATGCAACTTAAAGGTACCCAATTCACGTCCCTATTCGTTTCATTGTCATTGCTATTCGATTCGTATTTCATCCTGCTTTAAATGTTGCTATTCGAACGCCCGTAATGTGTAGAGCAAAAGAAAGAGCATGCACATTTAGCTCAGAACGAAAGCAACAACATGGCAGTGTGTGATCGGAAGTAACCTGCGCTGCTGAAGCACTTCGTTGTAAAGTTATTTGCATCTATTGTAAATGACAGTGAATTTTCCTTTCGTAAGAAGGCGATCGCAGTACTCACCTGCACTTCCCAGTGAGGCCAAAGCACCTGTGGCGCCCATTCCGTAGTTTGCCGCGGCGGCGACCCCTAAGAAATAACATTTATAAACAAGCATTAGCAAACCTTGTTAGGTTGTGAATACCCTAGAGACTAGGCGCAAGAAAGATCAGTGTTGAAAAAGGCCTTAGTTATTGAAGTAAATTTTTCGACTGCAGATTCACTGTACGGCACGGTCAACGTGGCATTTGCAATGGGTGCGCTGAACTGGCTCAGCGGCTAAGGTATCGCGAGGATGCGGGTTCAACTCCAGATAGTGGAAGCCGGATTCCGATGGTAGCTGACCTCAGAAAAATTGTGTAGATTCCATGCACTGTGAGAATCGATGTAAGTGAGGCTTTCGTGCTGGATGGTTTGATTGACGATAATTAGCAGTGGTCTTGACGGCTAAAGCTTAATTTTTTTCAACGTTTACTAGTACACGAGATTGGTGAGTTAATGCTAAACGTCACCTTGCGTGCACCACTCCTGTTTGTCTGCGTAGTACACAGAACACACCGGGAGAGGTGTTTGCTTGAGGCGTTGTTGCGCGGCATATTTCATAACCTCTGCGAGGGTTGAGCGTTGTCATTGTCTCACACGGCACATCCCACCGTCGCAGGAGTATGCAACTTGAATTGAATTATGGGGCTGTACGCGCCAGAGCCACAATCAGAATATGAGACCAGCCGTAGTGGCGGACTCCGGCTTAATTTTGACGCCGTGACGTTCTTTAACGTGTCCCAAAATCTAACTGGACGTGTATTTTCGCTTTCGCACCCGCCGAAATGCGACTGCCGCTGTCGGGACCAAATCCGCCACCTCTAGCAATGCCATAGCTGCAAAGCTACCGCGGCGGGCACAGATGTGTTGATGTGACGGTCGACCTCTTCCATAGTGTAGCCTGGACCCTGAGGTGCGCTTTAATTAATGCGGCTCTGCTTCTGCACGCCCTGCGTAGTTTGTCCGCTTGACATATTTGCATGTTGTTTGTTTTTCAGAAATAGCAGCAACGTAGTGTCCCGTACCTTGAGCTTCAGCTTATCCACCTTTCACGCAACCGCTGTCATGTAGTAGGATTTCCTTGCCTTCTCACGTCACCTCCCCCCCTCCCTTGTATGGGAACTGCCTATTCTCCTCTCTACAATTCTGTCTACGTCTCCTCTGGACAAGCACCTTAGTTGAAAGGGAAGCGCTGCAGTTTCTGTAATGCTTCTGAGGAAAGTCACAAACAATTACAACTGTCAAGAGGCTAATGTGGCGATGTCCGTGGAGCTCCAGAGGGCATTCTTCACATTCGACGCGGTGGGATGAAAACTACTTTCTCGCGTCACTTTTCCTATATGACTCGTCCCAGTCATGCATACACACGCTCTGAACCACCCCCAGGACAGTAGCTGCAACAGCAGCCGCAGCAGTGGGAAAGTCGAAGGAAGAGGCAAAGAAAGCTTCACTTTAAAACGCTCGTGTTTGTGAGAATAAAAGCTCCTAGACGTCTAAATCGTTCTGGAGCCCCTTGGTGGTGCGTCTGTCGTACCCCTTGTGTCTCTCTTCGGCACCTTCCAAACCTATATTTATTGTGTGTTTTTACACGCCGAAACCGCAATCTAATTGATTAGAGACGTCCTAGTGGGGACCCTGGATTAATTTTTACCACCAAGGGATCTTTAACGTGCCCGCCAATGCACAGGACTCGGGCGTTCCTGCATTTCGCCCCCATCGAAATGCGGCCGCCGCGGCCGGGGTTTTACTCCGTGACTTCGGTCTTAGCAGCGCAGCACCATAGCCGCTAAACCACTACGGTAGGTACTTCACACACCCATATTGCAATTTTAAGATGAATATTTTTGTTTTATCCCAACGTATCTCCGCCAAAAATGCTTTAAGGACTGTTGTCTTTTTCGGGTTGGCTAGCCAGGGTGAGAGCTTCATGCCAATTTACGTCAATCCTCATGGAGGCAGTAAGCACGCTACATTACTAAAACGGCAATATCTCGGAACATGTGCTGCTACACAAAATATACTACATAACGAACACTAGGTTCTATACTGTTGATCACACAGTGTAAATGCGCCAGGATCCAGATTATCGTCGTCGCCCAGAAGTAGGGCGAACACGACGTCCTCCTCAGTTGCGCCGTCTTCCTTATTTATCATTTCGAATATTCTGGAGCACCCTTACACTCTCCGTTCAAAACTAATTGACAGCTCGTGTCCTCGAGATAAACCGACACTAAATACAAACCCTTTACCAGCTATAGGTTAATAAAAGGTTCTTTCAAAACCTGATTTGCGTCAATTTTGCGATAATGTCGGTAGATTTTTGATGTTGAAAATGAAGGTGGAAGTTTCTTTTCCTTTCCTTTTTTTCCTCAGCGCAGATCCGTAAGTGTGACGTCGCGAATCCCAAAGTATTTTTTTCAGGCCGTTGTGGCCCAATAAGTGTTCTCGAAACTTGATAATGTCAGTATTTGGTTCTCTTAGAATACAATGTCAAAAATACATTTTTATGACAACATAATCAACTACGCCCGAACAGACGCCGTCAAGTTCGATGACGTCATAGCGAGCTAGTGCGGGAACTTCAAGGCAGTGTCACCACCTGTCTTGTTTTCGTGCAGTGTTTACCTTACGAAGCCTTTTCTCGAGGTGGTCTTATTTGCACTGTAGAAACTAACGTTGATGATATAGAAAGCTCGAATAATCCCTCTCTTCAGTGCCTTTTTAGGAGGCTGTTACGTTTGTGTAAGTGGCGCCAGGGAGAGTTAGCGGTCTCCTGTAAAGGTGTCAGTTAGAGAACTTTAGCGCTGTGCTATGACGATAAGAGCACGCAGCACGCAAGCGCTTTGCGGAACGTGGCAGTGCACGTCACGACTAGGCTACATGGGAGTACCCACGTACGTAAACGTATGCAAACATGTTGTGTCATCTAGAGGACAAAAGTAAAAGCGGTTGTGGTCTACACTCAAGACAAGTCATTTCAAGCGCGCTAGCCGGATCCCTTGCAAGATTACGGCACATTAGCCTCCATTTTGCGGAAACGAAGAGTCTCGCTACAGTGTAATAGAATATAAGGGTAGTGTGCTCACTGCGCACCGCCGCGGCAGCGGGGAGAGATGAAGGCGCCGATGTCAACTGAGAAATGCAGCCATACATTGAAATCGACGGTGCGACACCTGGTGTGCCACAGGGAAAGCGCATATTGCTACACACGCAAAGAAGAGACGCCGCGAACACGCACAGCGAGCACCGCGGCGTCGAAGCACAAACGCAAAGGGTGCAAGCGCAGTCTCGGACGCTACACTGATCTTGACGGTACGACGCCGCTCTTCTTTCGATGTGTAGCAATATGAGCTTTCCGTGTGGCACACTAGGCGTCGCACTATCGATTTCAGTGTATAACTCCTTTTCCATGTTGACATCGGCAGCTTCACGCGCCCAACGGTACACGGTATAGTCTCGCGCAGTACCGAAGGAAATAGAACTGCGTGAGCAGCCCACCAGAACCCCATGTACATGCGCAAGAGTTGGGTGCGGGCGTGCACGGAGACTACCTGGGTATCGCTTACCGTTTTTGTTGCGTTCTGCAAATGCGCACTATGCAGAACGTAGCGATCTTAGGTACGCAACGTACACGCTAATAGAATTGCCTAATAAGCGGTGCCTGCAATCTTCATGGTGCCCTAAAGGTCCTGCGACAGCTCTAGGTAAGCGCAACTTAGCGTTTCCTTGCAAAGGGCTGAATAACAGCCCATGTGGCAAAGCTCTACACACAATCACAAGTGTTGTTTATGTTATATGAGCAAAGGCAATGAAAGCGCTAGCGCAGGGAACTACTCATATCATACACTAAGCATGATTGCATGAAGAGGACCTAACCGTTTTTAACAGGCTTTGTCTACCGAAAAAAAATAGCGACGTATCGGTGCAATATGTACCACATATGAGCGTTTGCTCTGAATGAAAGCGCAGCTACACATAATTACGATTTTGTCAGTCACACGCACCCGAGAAAGACCTCTTTACTCAAGTCATCGTTTCAGTTGCTAGACCTTGCAGCAAGAGTCTAGCTGTACTCACTTGCACGACTTGGTTTACGTAGCTTGTGGACTTTTGGCACGTGACCTGAAAATATAAGTGCAGCGTACGTGATTAGCTATATACAGTGCTTACGAAATCCCACATCTAAAAAGCGTCACACACTTCATAGGCAACAATATTTAGCATACTCACATAGGCTTGTCATTTCATTGTGCACATTGACATGCGTTCATTTCAACTTACAACACGACACGCCTTCATAATATAAACACTGTCTTGTAGTTGCGCTTCCAATAGAAATGGTATGCGCGCTTTTTATTTCTAATACCTAACCATTTCATCATTATAATATGGCTACAGAAATGACATGGACACTGCAGGCGAACTTTCGCCGTCGCCGTCGCCATCGCTGTTAGCTTCCGTATAAAATTCAAGTGCGATAGCATCCTATTATACCCCGCGCGCCTTGTATGCTGTGTCTGTGAGGGTGAGCCGAGAAGCATAGAGGCTTGATGGGCGCCTTTTTCCCGCACGCCTAGCGTTGGGGGTCACGTGATCGAGCATGCAATAAGCGTAACACTAGGAGGAGAGGCAGGCGAGCTAAAGCCCCTGAAACTCCGTAAAGTAGTGCCACTCTCCTCCTCCGCCTTCACTCCTCCTCGTTTCTCCTCTCTTTCACACTCCCTCCTCGACCATGGCGCCGCCTACGATGCTCGAGCGCAGCAGACGACCTTTCACTGAGTGAATGCATGCATAGCAAGGCAGTGCTCTTTAGGCGTTCACGTTGGCTTTCCAGCTCCGCGTAACTTCGTGTGCAGCATAGAATTTCTAGTCGGATGCTTATACAAATTCGGTAACGGCAGCCTTTGTTTCTTTTTTTGATAACTATTTATTAAAAAAGTATCTGAAGGAGTGTTAACGCTGTGCGTTGACGACTGCGAATGTATCGCGCGCCCTACAATTAGGTACGCAACATTTGTCAAGGGCGTGTCGCAAGATCTTGTTGCGAATGGTTGTAAATAACACGTTTACCATCGAATGACAACCTCTTGGCTTCCAGCAAGCCCTCAGCCTCAAGAATCCGCGCCACCCTTACCATGTGAATTCGCGGCGCGTATCAGCTATGGCGTACAAAGGCTGACGGAGATCACTGCTCTGGAGGTTCGAAAGTGTATTACAAGCTACAGTGCCGCCAACGTGCGTGCTTGCCAATCTAAGCGCGCGCAAAGCCTCAGAGGTGTGCGCTGGTGCTATTATGTTTCTCGTGTCTCAACGCCGACAGAAATCCCGCGGCCGATCATCGAGTCGGGACTGAGCGTACACAAGAAAATAAAGTGAGTTTGTAGCATTCGTGCGCGAAGCGGGAGCGCGATAACAATGCTTGACTCAATCTCAAACAAGACCACTGTGGCCTTCAGTAATTTTTTCAGGTTAATGACTTATCACGAATAACACTTCATCGTGCGTTGGTTCGTCCGTTTACTAAGCGACGTACTTGTCGCGAACCGAGTTGCACTGAGGTGCATGCATTGACGATGGTTGCACTCCCTTCGAAGTAACATTTGCGAGACATGACTTCATTAGTGAAGTCATGATCGCGTAAAGAATCCCCCCGCCATGACGCGGCCGAAATTGTGGCAAGTGAAATGATGTTTTATCTATAGGTTAAAATGATATGAAACGGCATTCGAGTTGCAAGTTAACAGTTTATTTTCACATAGATGCATTACAGATTTGCCTTTGCAGTCAAAAGTCCGTGTGCACCATTTATTGTCTCATTGCGTAAATAAACCCACCAGCCTAAGAGTCCTACAGCAAGCGCGTCTCAATTAGGCATAGTGACTGTAGAAACTAATAGCGGCATAGACGAGCAAGCGAACGACTATATGAGCGCGCGAACTAAACGAGCGAGCAAACGACTAAACGAGCGTGCGAACGAACGAGCAAACGACTAAGCACGAACGACGACTAAACCAGCCAGGGAGCGGGCGGGCGACCGCACGTTTTCTTTACGAGTGCTCCACCGCCGCATCTTAAGCTTCGCACACTTTAAAGCTCACGCGAATTAGCACATACGTCTCAATTACCTATGATGCGGTCGCTCGACGACGAACGCACCGCGTAACATGGTTTCGGGAGAGAACGCACGCTTTTCATCGGTGCCTCTGTATCGCAAATCCACCGGGCGACCGCCAACGAGGAACACGAACAAATGTGGCAAACAAAGCTAGTCTATCTAAAGAAGGCTAGTAAGTAACCACGAAAGGCAGAGAGCTGCTCTCCTGAGGCGCTTTTATGATCGAGACTGAAATTTTATCAAAAGGACTGCGCTGAATCTTAAAAATTTCGTAATCACGTTATCGCACGCAACCTCGCGTGCCTACGAACTCAAGCCGGTTGGCGTTCAAAACGATTAAGCGCACCAAATATGACTAACACGATCACGTAGTGCGCGTATAAGCAAAGCAGACGTTGCGTAAAAATCATGTTAAAGCGTGCCTACAAATGACAGCATGCACAGTGAAATGTGCAATATACTACTACGTTATTGCCCGCAGCACAATACGCAAGCCTGGCACATACAATACTCTGAGAGAGCCACAACTTACATCACATAGTCTCGCGGAGGAAGTTGGTCGGAAGTTCTCCCTCCCGATTCGGTGAAGCCATGTCTTTCTTCTTAACCCGTTACGCTTACCGGACGGTATCGCGAACATATTCTTGCCTTTGCTAAAACTATATTGGCATCCAAACGCGCAGCACGTCATGGTAACAGAAAATGACGTGAAGCGACGACGCACTTGCCACAAAACATCCGTCAAGGCGTTCACAAGGTCAAAACAACACAGAATAGGTACGGAAGGAATGCCGCCAACAAGCGCCGCTTCTCGAGCAAAGATGGCACTGAAGCGCGACTGTAAACAAACGAAGCCGGCGCAAGGGGCCACGGGATGCCATTAGGCCAATAGCGACGCGGCGTCGGCTTCGGGCAGAGCGCTCGAGGAGGGGGCGGCATTCTTCAAAGCGTGGCAGTACTTTACGAAGTTTAAGGGGCTTTAAGGCGAGCGTGTGTATCCTCCCCTACAGCCCGGCCGCGGCTGCGCATGTCTGCCCTCGCGGATGAACGCCTGCGCGACCCACACGCCGTATATCTTGGACATAATATCCGGGCAGGCGTGAAAATGGAGCCGTTCTGCCTTGTGGCTTCATGCGCGCTGTGTTCCTGCGACCCTATTGTGTCGGAGGTCGCCTGATTTCAACTTTCGGAGACACGATGAACCGAGAGGTAGCTCGAAGAGCTTGCGTCTCGCTGCTGTCGCTCTTCATTACGCCATCGTTGTAACAGCGAGTGTTCGTTTCGTGGTCATCGCGTAAGATTTGTTTCTGTTTGCCTGTGCGCCCGTGACACCATGCTTCTGAATTCAGATGGCAAAAGATTACTTACTGCAATTGATACTGCCAATGAAACACATGGACCTGGACCTTCCTTCGTGTAGTTTTCTGCTACCTTGCACTTGCTATCAAACAATTTACCTTTAGGGCTAAATCCGAGTTTTGTTTGTCATTTTAGCGAACGTTAAACCCACACATGTTACTATATCTGGCGCTCTACTATAGAGCACACCTACATTCGTTTTTTCAGTTGATTTCTTTTTCATGTGGGCAAAGAGAAATAAGGAACTGATACATAAGGTGTTTGACGTCATTATGTATATTCTAACCTTGCTATGATGATGACTGTAGGATCCTGCTATTCCTTCTCCCCGGCATTATATTACTACGTACTCGTAGTTATCGCTTTCATGAAATCTCTCAATTGTTTACGCATCAAGCTAGCAATAGCTGAAGAGCTAAACAAGCCCAATGAAAGCATTCAGTGTACCGCAACTAGTACATAGAGAGAAAATAAGAAAAGGACAAATCCTAAGCGCTACGATATGTGTGAGAGATTTTTGTCTGTTTTTACAAATTCCTCACTCAACTGAACTTCTATGCACGTATTTGACCAAATATGCTCAATGTATTAGGATCGTCACTTGCGATTGTAGTTCATTTTATTATAGAGAATGTTAAGCTGTGTACCATTTTGGGCCACATTTGTCTTGATAGCAGCGTTCAAGAGTTCTGCAGTTTATCCGTGTTTCATAGATCGCACTAATTCAAACGAAGCTTGCGCTGCTACGAAAGCCAAGTTTCCAGCCTGTTACATGCACGAGTTAGAGCAAGCTGCAGTTACATGCACGATTTGCAATAAGAAATCCACCAACCAATTTATCAAGCGGCTTCTCTACTTTAGATTTCAATACCAAGGTATATGAAAATTCAGTCTCAAACCCAAAAGAGAGCAAACTGAATTCTACTGCATAGGACATAAATACATTCGACACCTTTCTTTCAGACAAATGTGTCTGTTGTAACCGGCTGCTCTCGATGTCCGTATCTGCTCTCTTCACGAGCTTGTTCACCTTGGACGCGGGCATCTTCCCAAGCGAACAAAGGTCATATCGAAGCGGTGCTGGATTCAACATCCATGCTTAGCAGGACCCATTTGAACAATGGACAACAATTGCACAAACTCAATTAGTTTCATCACAGAAGGCTGCGCACGTTCATTGGATGCCCTTTTGTTAATTTTTGCTACATATGCCTTGCAGCAACATCCCTAGAATACAAATAAAGGTGACCTCATTGCTCTGCAAAGCCAGTTCGCTGCAACTCGTAAACTCATTATGCAACTCGCTGCAACTCGTTATGTTCAGCCGATTATGAGACATGTCTGGCTACTCACGGAAAGCATCATTTGCTGTGCTACAGGAAATTTTCCTCCATATTGCTTTCAAGGAATTTCCCGGTAGAAGATGGAGAAACAAAATAATGTTGCAATAGGTACAAAGAGCATAAAAGGATGACTGCGATGTTAGGCCTCAACAGTGGAGCGAGTACTGCAGAGGCTATTCGAGGAATCGGATAACCAGCTTGACGAGACATAAAACCAACAAAAACTCTGAAGAAATAACTTTTTAAGTAGATGCGCCAGAAAGCAATAATACCTAATCGAAACGCACAGAATATTACATTCATTTCTTCTTGTATGACTTTTGTCTTCATAGCGCTAGTTAGCAGGTCTCGGTCTCAAAAGTGCAGAAATTACGAGAGCTTTCAGAATCGGCAAGGAGGTCAAGAAACCTGCCTATAACCATCAAAACCAAGTGCTCCTGAATGTATTGGCGACATCCGGCGATAACACCTTGCGCCAAACCAGGTAGATGTGACCAAGCGTGTCTACACTTGCGATATACCCTGTCTTCTCGTTCCCTACTTGTCACCTCGTGCTCAGAATCTGCGCTGTGTTTGCCGGGAGCACGTTGTAGACAGATGTCTTGACCTCTGCACGACTGCATGTTTCTACACAGAGGCTGCAGCAGTACTCAGACCGTGCGCTGTTCTTATGTGACGCGTGTACTAACAATTTAATTATCTATAACGTGATTCTCACTATGTTATGTTGGTATTATTAGTAAACAACCTAGCATGTAAAGCTAGATTTGTGAATTTATGACTCGTGTGTCACGACCCATGAATCATTCGCGGGAACTCGTTCTTGGGTGAATCTTGTATCGCCACTATGGCTTCGTTCTTCTCAGGCTGTTTCTCTTTTTATCGCACGTCGAAGCAGACAAGCAGCTGCCGCATATACGAGGCGCCAGCTGCCCCTTACGTAAATTTATTAAAATGACGATAAATGATAAGTGCGTCAAGCACGTTTCAGTAGAAGCGAAAAAAAGCAGATGTACTCATGCTGGTGTTGAGCGTTTCAAGAACACGCATGCAAGCTTACTTACAGCATTCGGCCAATAATCTTTTATACAGAAACACTTGTCAAGACATCCTAGTAACGATCACTTATTGGTGAAGTGTTAGCTTTTGCAACAAGTCAGAAATGGCACTTACGATGTGGACGTGGAACCTTCGGCCGCCGGCGAATCTTCGGAATTCGAACTGCAAATAAATGAAGTGTTAGTAATAATTTTAGTATAAGTAGTAGTATTAGTAGTAATAGTAGTAGTAATAGTAGTAGTAGTAGTAGTAGTAGTAAAAGTGACATGTCATTATCTGTAAAGAAAACAGTAGCACGTTTTCTCCTGTGCAGCATATTACGCAAGGGAATCGCCGCATTCGCTTTCTGTTCATTGTGAGGGCAAAGTTGAATTGATACTTTAATTTAAAAAATATATTGAAGAATGCTTGGTATGGCTGCGGCCAACGGTTAGATGAAAATTTATTTTCATCGTCGGATTTTCCTTCATTTCAGTCGTTATTCAAGCAAGCTCTTCGTAATTTTCGGAATAAACAATGCCGAGATAAGTAGCCCCGCAAGTTTTCAGTGACAACAAGTGTTTTAATGTTCCTCGTTCATCATTTCAGCATGGTGATGCACGGCGATGTGTCTATGCGCCAAAAAAAAAATCATTAATGATTTGCCAGTTGATCTTTTTTTTTGGTCATTCACAAAAGCTTTTACAGAAATTATAACCTTCTGTTGGATGTCTTTCTCGGCCTATTGTATGGGTGTTTTATTTATTTGACGTAATTTAGTTTCCTTCACTTGTATAATTATACAAGTGGGAAAAATCTTTACTCTGTTTTCTTCACAATTCTTTTTTGGACACTAAAGAAACGCGTGTATGTACTCTCACCTTATCGCTATGACACAAGTCATTCAGGCTTCGACAGGCCCGCCTACAATGTATTTCGTATATTGTGAATAAAGTATTATTATTATTATTATTATTATTATTATTATTATTATTATTATTATTATTATTATTATTATTATTATTATTATTATTTGCGCAGCCAAATGTATTGTCGCGGGCTTTATGTAACAGCGTCATTATTTTCTTTGATATGTGATTGTTCTCCTATCTCAATGTATTGCCTTGCCAATTCTGCAAGGCCATGTCCCACAAGCCCTTGTAGGCTTAGACAGGCCTGATTATAATGCTGTATATGTGTTATGGCAATAAAGATATTATTATTATTATTATTATTATTATTATTATTGTTGTTGTTGTTGTTGTTGTTGTTGTTGTTGTTGTTGTTGTTGTTGTTGTTGTTGTTGTTGTTGTTGTTGTTGTTGTTGTTGTTGTTGTTGTTGTTGTTGTTGTTGTTGTTGTTGTTGTTGTTGTTGTTGTTGTTATCGTTATTATTATAGTTATTGTTATTGTTATTAAAAAAGGAGTGACGCGTGCAGACAGGACACAAGTGTAAAGAAGTGGACAACACGAACGCCGACTATCAACTGAAGGGAGCACTGAGGCGAAAAAAAGAAAGGACACAAAACTCATATGCCCAAGCTCTGGAATGGTGTCACCACGTGTCAGTCGGGTACATGTGCCGGTCTATGTGAGATAGCTGTTAAGGCACTTAATCTCTTCCTTATGTAAAGTAATCGAAGGCTTACTCAGGCACGCACTTCCACCATTATAGATATGCCATGCCAGGCGTGGCATATCTATGACGGTGGAAGTCAGATTAAAAGTGGATTCAAAGATATTTGTATGTAGTACCATATTCAATATTAATTTTATTGAAAACATACGGAGTTGGAAGGGGAATTACGATGAGTAAATGAAATTAACTTAGTTTTAGAATAATTGAGCACCATCAACCATGCTAAGCACCAATTGCTAATAGTGTTAAGAATGGATTGCAGCATTGCACAATCAGAATTACAGGTGGTCGGACGGTATACCACAAAATCACCCGCGACAAATCTAACACGTGAGAGCACACAATTACGCAAGTCATTTTTATAAATTAGAAAAAACAACGGACCTAGAACGCTACCCTGAGGAGCTCCTGATGTTACATCTATAGGGGAGAAATCAGAGCTGTTAATAGGTGTAAAATGTGTTCTAAGGGAAAGGAACACTTTAAGCCATGCCAAGACGTTAGGCTGCATGTCAAGTTCCGTGAGTTTCTGCAATAGCCCCTAGTGAATGAATTCTGGGGTGTTATGTGCCAAAACCACGATGTATTTATGAGGCATTCCGTAGTGGAGGTCGCCAGATTAATTTTGTCCGCCAGGGGGGTCTTTAACGTGCCTCCAGTGCACGGGACACGGACGTTTTTGCATTTCGCCCTCATTGAAAAGTCGCCGCTGAAGCCGGGATTTGATCCGGTGACCTCGTGCTTAGCAGCGCAACACCATAGCCGCTAAGCCACCGCGGAGGCGTAGCCTGAAGAAATACGATGAAAAGCTTTTGAGTACTGGATAAGAATGGTGTGTACTTGAAATACAGAATCTAGTGCAGTGTGTCAGTTCTGTATAAACCCAGCGAGCTCAAGTTTAGTTTCGCACGAATAACCCTGATGGGAATAGTGCTGTTGATTATAAATGATGATGTGCTCTACAAGGTAGTTGATGACCCGAGTGTATATGTTCCATCCCTTTGCAGATCGTGCTGGTTAACGAAATGGCAAGACAACTAATTGGCAATGAGCGATCAGCATATTTGAAGAACGGAACAATTTTAGCCACCCGCCAATCTTGAGGAATGGTGTGGGATTATAATTATCGAATGAAAAGGACACATGGAAGTGGTGCAAGAATAGCCGATATATTTCTTAACGTCTTGTTGTTGAAACCAAGCTGCTCATATGGCGAAGATAACTGAAGAGCGTTTAATAATGAGTGAATTTCGCCGTCTGTAATAATTAATTCAGACATCACTATATCACTGCGAATGTTCATGACAGGGCATGACGCTATGTCTTCGGGCGTAAAGACTGACCAGAATATATCGTTTAATAAATGAGTACTTTCTACATTGGAGAGCACGTCATCGTATGCACGTTAGCAATTACGATGACAGGATGGCTGCTTGGGTTTAGTACGCGCCAAACTCGTCATGGATTTCTAACGAGGAGCGAAGAGACGTCGCTAGAAAAAAATTGCGTCTCGTACTTCATTCATTTCCGCATATTTTGTAACGTTGCCATGAACTAAAAAGAATATTTTTTGTCAGCGTTCCTATAGAATCGCTTTTTCTTATAGCAGAGGCGTCGAAGCCGCTTGTTGAACCAGGGTGTGGAGTTGGAACATTTCACTTTGATGACAGGAATGTACACGTTAGTCAGAATAATAAGTGTGCTTTTGACTCACGTACAGTTATCTATAACTAATTTATGTAAATGATCGTCAAAGAACAGGTTAGAAAGTGCTAAGAGTTCTTAATTTATTCTGTCGAAGTTAGCTCTTTTATAACACTTGATGTACTCGTCCTTAATTTGGCGTATCCAATAGGTGAGATAGCAAGGTTACCGATAATAACGTAATGGCCAGACAGACTGTCAGTATATGGATCAAGTTTAAGCAAGAGTCGGGATTCCTTGTTAAAGTTAGATCCAGAGATGGAGCCGCCTTCCATGTAGGACACGTGATCATTTGGGTTAAAGAAAAGTCGAGACAGACTTGAAGAACACAGTGCTCTTCTGCTACATTCGTTATAACAGATAACATCGGCCAGTAAATACTCGGAAAGCAGAAATCTCTGAAAATAAGCAAGGCACGGGTTAAAAAGTGATTGAGAACAAGGTTGAGTACTCTTTGTCTTTGACATTCGTCTGAAAAGCTACTGCCCATATTAGGGGGTCGATAAATTACACCAATGAGTAATAAACTGAAATCAAATTTCACCGTTACCCACATACATTCTAAAATATGCATCAATTGGAACAGTAGTGGCAATGAACTAATTTATTTCGAAACTTCGCTTACAGTTGCCTTGAGAGCGTGTATTTCGATGTAGACGACAGTCCGGTATGGACGCGGGGCAAGAAGAGAGACCTGTTTTTTTTAAATTTGCCCCATATGCCTGCTCATATACTATTATGTTCTATTTGGCTTTGTTATATAGCTCCATGCTGTATGTACGTTGCCTTACTGCACCTCCTCACACAATGGCAAAACGGACTTACTTGGGCTTGTCGTAAACGTTGCTAAATATAGCAACAGCGAAAATGGCATTATCAGTGTCAGAAACGATCGAGGCGCTGATAGGCCTAACGCCAGAGCTTCACGAGTCACATACTGACATTATCTTTGTTCGATGTTTACCTTTCTTAATGCCTTTTTTTCTGGCAAGAACCTGGCATCCCCCTTGTCAAAAGCAAATGCAACGGTTCGCAATAGTGTGATAATTAAAAGTGATTGTTGGGGTTCCTAATGTTGTCGTGCTCTTTTTTTGAATATGTCCTGAAGATAATTGTACAGTCATCCACATTGTTAATCCAACCTTTAATTAGACAATGCATTGCTCGACACGTCCTCTTTTGCTCAAATTTATTAACAAGGTGGACTTCCGCATGGTTTAGTAAGGTAATTGGCATTTTTCACTGCCTCCTTCATGCCAAAAACTAAAGAAACAACTTTCCAACGACTAGCCCGCAGGGATACGAGCTTCTCCGAAGACGTGGACTCATCTCTCTGGACGTTAATGACTAATGACTGCAGTTAATCGGCTCTCTTTATGTAAAGCTTGCAATTACATCTTGAAGATAATTTGTACGACACATGTAACCGTGGGTCAGTGATATAGGGTGGTGCTTCTCGGCCTCGAGGTTGTGGGTTCGTTTCCCGGCCGCAGCTGGCGCATTCCGACCGGGGCAGCACGCAAGCACTCTGTTCCGCATGCAAGCTCCAACACGCATGCAAGCTCAAGCTCCATAGACTGCAAGTTCCATAACAAATTGAATGTATTTATTTGTAATTAATTGCATTTTTGTAGTTGTGTAACTCATCGATTGTTTTTGCACTTCCTAACGCACACGGTAATTCGAATATTTTATTTTTATTGTGGTAGCAATTACATGGACACTCGCGGCACATTTCTTTCATCGGCATCAGTGAGGTTCCGTGTGAGGTTCCGCATAAAGTAGAAGGGCGATAAAATTGTAGCAGCCCCCCGTATCCTGCATGGGAGAGTACGTGAACTCATGCGATAAAGGCGGATCGGAAGCGTGCCGTCTTCTGCCACTCGCGAGGCACGGGGGTTAGGCGAGGAATGGGAGGGGGGAGGGGGGGGGGTGCTGTTCTTCTCCGGCAGCTACTGCTTGCGGCGCGGCCGTGTGGGCTCTGATCTTGAAAGCGATTCATAGCAATCTGTGACGTGGCCAAAGTACTCCCCCGCGCGGGCCCCATGTTCAGAGCGATCTGCGATCTCTGCTGAGTGCGCGTAGTCCTGGTAGTTTCGTATGCTCTGTGCTCTCGACATATCGTTCGCGTTAAAACGAGAGATGCACAAAGGTAAATTCGCTCGCTGCTGCTAACGCTACTCCTCACTCCATCATTTTGACAGCGAGTTTCTGCGATCATCCAGCGAGGTATGTTTATGTTTACCTGCGCGCGCGTCACACCGTGCTTGGTAATTTAGTTAGAACACGCTGGCGGGCTAGTTGGTTCGAATCCATGATAGAATGTGTAAGTACGACTGAACGAATACGCAGAAAAAAACAGACACTCACAGACAGCGCTGTCTCTGTATATATGTTTCTTTCTACATCCTCGTTCAGTCGCGCTTACATATTCTATAATTATTAATTTAGTTAATAAGCGAATGTTTACACGTTTATACTGCTGATAGCACTACTATCCTTACTTCGCACAGCTATCTGCTACTTTGCTACCGCAATCGGTGCTTCGCCTTTCCGGCGAAACTGCGACCTTTTATCATAGGCCAATGTCATGTAGCCGAAACACACTCTAAGAGGCGACAGAACTTTGAGACTTCTAGTTTGGTGGAAAATTGCAACAAAACGCCCATGGTTATGCCGTGCCTTGCAAATGCGCAAGTTCAGGACGGCAGATGCGGCCGCTAAGTTTTTATTTCCTCTGTTTAACGCACCATTTATACAGTTTGGCCGACAAATGGAACAAACGCTGCTACGACTCGATTTCGATGTCCACTTCCGACGTTATTGTCAGGAGATCACCCACGGATTATGTTTCCCACCTTTCGTTAGTCCTGCCCGTAGCGGCATCTGCGAGCCTCATCAACAGGGAAGCACTGCGCTTCACAGAGGAGCCAGACGCAAGCATCGAGGCATCGCGTATCCGCAGTTGTGTGCGCGAGCTGTTCGTAGGTTAGACCACAGCTGCACTCCTCATTGAGCACGTGCGCAAGCTTTGTGCCACTGCGGATGTCAGTGCACGAAAACGAGAGAATATCAGCGAGAAAAATTTAGAAAGGCAATTTTTATTCGAGATTAACATCCTGCGAAGGGCCGCGGAGAACGCTTTGAAAGACCCAGGCCAGCCCGTTCTGTTGACTGCATGTATTTGCGCAACGTTAATAAAAGTTGAGAGGACCCAGTTGAAAAACACAACAGGAAATTTTAAGAGTCTGTCGTATTTTGGGACGTTGTTTCTGTAGTTCTGTTGCCTGTAGTTCTGTTGCCTGTAGTCCTGTTGCCTGTAGTCCTGTTGCCTGTAGTTCTGTTGTCTGTAGTTCTGTTGTCTGTAGTGTGACGTCCTGTAGTAGAAAGTTGTGTAGTTCTTGATCAATATTTAATTAAAAATTGACAGAGACATCCGTAAGGTTATGTAAATTTGTTAGTACAAAAAAGAAAAACATAAAAGTAAAAAAATTTAAAAAAAAACGTCTTCGCCTAGGATTCGAACATGCGACCTCACGATACCGAGCCCGGCATCTTACCACTGCACCACCGCTGACATGCTTTTCGAGTGTACGTTTTGGCCATGTGAACAGTACGACGAACCGATGTGCTGATGTTTACATTTGCATTTTGAGAGCCAAGATCCGCTATCACTCCACCGCGTCAAGTGCCGCATCTCTAGAAGAGCAAGAGTGTTCGTACCATCGACAGGTACATCTTGCAGTGCTAGAACATCGATTTTGATGTACGATATCCTTATTAAATAAGAAATTCAGAAATAGACAACGTTGACTTTTAGGGTTATTACTGCTAGTTTCGACAGTTGTATCTCGTTCTTTACACTTTTGAGCGCGCATATAATTCGTGTGTTCAATGCAAAATAGCTACATGAACATTCGTGGATGAGAGTTCTTTCTGACAGCATACTGGCTTCTCACGGCAGCACTGTACCAGATTAATGAGACCCGAGCGAGACAGCTTTTCACGCAACTTTGTGGAACAACCCAAATCTTCTTTTCCGCTTCGCATAAGCTTGTGAAATATTCCTGGGAAATTAACTAATGTGTCAATGTAACAGCACATGTAAGTCCACAGGCCTGTGTGCCACATCTTACCAAAAAAAAACGGATACGCAGCCATTCCCGCAGATGGTATGATTTTGATCAGCGGCCGATTTTGAGGAGGCCGGTAGGGCGTTGCTGGTGCCGCGTCGTCACGGCACAATTGTAACTATTCGCCACGTCGACTTTATTACCGGTGTCGGTGCCATCAGCATTGCCGGCTTCAGAGAAGCGCGATTGAATACCGCGCAAGAGAAAAGTACAGTGTACACCACCGATGCGAAAACATACAATTTTAAAGGACCGCGACGGAAAGCGCTTCTGTTGCGACTTCGGAACTCTTGGCCGTCGCGACCGAATGTTTCTGCTGCGACGTCAGAATTGGTGTCGTAACGTCGGAGTCGCTGTCAGGATATAAAGCTGTTGTTCCGACTTCAGAACTCTTGTTGTCGCGACAGAATGCTTCTGTTGCGAAATCAGAATTTCTGTCGTAATGTCAGAAATGTCTCCCAATTAAGAAATGTCAACAACTTCTGTCGTACAACAGAATTTCTGTAGTTGCGACAGGAATTCCTTTTGTCTTTTTCAACCGGGCACTACAGAAGCTTGTCGCATCACACAATTTCAGTGCACTTCTGTTGTCATCGTTGGGTACATGTTGCGGAGATAGGTTTCCGTTGTGGAACAGTTCTCTGCAGTACAACAGCAGTTTGTCCATTACTTCAGGAACACTTCCGTTATGACAACTGGGGGCCTGTTGCAATGATAGGCTTCTATCGTACAACAACATTTTTCTGTAGTACAACAGAAGTTGGTCGCATCACTTCAGGAACACTTCTGTTGTGACAATTAGGGGCCTGTTGCCACAATAGGTTTCTGTAGTATTTCAACAGCTCTCTGTAGCACTACAGAAGTTTTTCGGGTAACTTCAGGAACATTTCTGTTGGGACAACAGGGTGTCTGTAGTGATGACAATTTTTTCTGTAGTACTACAAAAATCTGTTGCAGAGCTTCAGCTTTCTGTTGTAACAACAGACATACGACAGACTGTACTTCTGTAGTAGCAACAACAAATGTCTGTTGTACATCAGAAAAGTCTGTCGCTCCATCAGGAATCTGTTGTTACTACAGAAAAATCCTGTTGTACAACAGAAATTTCTGTAGTACTACAAGAATCTGTTGTAGAGCTTCAGCTTTCTGTAGTAACAACAGACATACGACAGTCTGTACTTCTGTAGTAGCAACAACAAATGTCTGTTGTACATCAAAAAAGTCTGTCGCTCCATCAGGAATCTGTAGTTACTACAGAAAAATCCTGTTGTACAACAGAAATTTCTGTAGTACTGAACACAACCTCTGTTGTCATTTTCAACTGGGGAAAGTATCATTAAAGTAATCGATTAGTTTTTTTAGTAATTGCTGAGTTACTTTCATGGAGCAGTAATTGGTAAGTTTCATCAATTGTATTTTTGAAAGGATCTATGTAATCGTAATCCGTATATATACATTCTTTCTGCCACGTGTACAAGTCTGCCCATAGCCCACGCTGCAGCTCGGTAAAATAAACCCTAATATTAAAACTGAAGCACGCCACCTCGAAAAAATTACTAAAAAGCTGATGACAACGTAAAACAAGCTCCTGCCCCTCGCACCCCCGCCCCCACAAAAACAAAGAAACAATTATCGAGCGACGAAAGTCCTTCGTCATCACGTCGTGAAAAATGCGCGAACATAATTGACTGCAATTGCAACGGCGGCAATATACAATTGCAAGTGGAACTGACGATCACGGCTTAATGTCACGCGCCGTATATGGAGCAAAGCGGGGTGGTAGCGCGAGAGAGAAGAGGGGCAGCTTCGACTCCGCCAACAGGTGCGTAGTTTGCATGGCTGCGTGCGGCTACACGCGCCGTATATTGAAAGGGATCTGCAAACCGCTCAGACCTTTGTGCGTGGTGTGTGCTCGCCGCTCTTGCGCTGAAACGAAAGACCGTACGAAGGTGACTTCGCCCGCTCTTGCGGTCGCGCTTGCCCAAACCAACGTTTTGAGAGCGAATGCCCGCGCTTATATTGAGTGCCATGTGTTCATGCTTGCTCGTGCGACCTGACACCATATGCTTGTTAATTCAAGTAGTAAGCGAATGTTTCCAAGTTTATACGGCCGATAAAACTTCTATCCTTACTTCGTAAAGCTGTCAACTAATTTGCTATCGCAATCGATGCTTCGCCTTTCGGGCGAAGCTGCGACTTTTTTTATTCCGATAGCAATTATATAGACACTCACCTCACCTCGAGTGAATAGTGAGGTCACATCTCAGACCTGCCAGCTTGGCTGGCTGCCGACATTCAGCAAAGTTTAGTGCTTGTTCTCGTGATAGTTATCGTGAGTTGTGCTCGCAACATATTCCAAGACCCTCATAAGACTAACTGCTCGAAGTTATTAGTCTTCGTTTGGAACGTAAGATAAGATCAATGAAAACCAACACACCCTTCTCTTTAGTGGAAACACTGCGAATCAATTATGTTGCTGTTATCATAACAATACCGCCTATTAAAACTACCCAATATTACGTAAAATACACTCACTTCTTCCTTCAGCGAGCGGCAATTCCAGCCACACGAATGCAACAGCGATAAATATGAGAGCAACAACGGCGGTTCTCATTGTTCCCTGCCTTGCCAGAAAATGCGTTCACTTTATGTAGCGTTACGCAGAACCGAACGGCGCATGTCGTTGCGAGTGCAGCTTGATCTACAAAGATTTCACCAGCTAGAGATCAGCATTGTTCCATAGCAAACAATACGGCTGCGGTCCCTTTATTACTTGCTAGAAGAATGTGTTCTCTGGGGAGGTGAGGCAAGTTTCTTTATAACAATTGAAAATTAAAAAAGAAAGACTTACGGAATCATGGTTTTCGGGCTTCCAAGCAACTTTCTTACTGGTTATATCCAAACAAAGCGATGATATGAGTTCACATGAGCGCGCGCAGCCACATCTAATGACCCATCAGCCGCCCATCGCCGCAAGCCGCACCGTATATGCAGGCGGTTCGTGAAAAGCGGGTGGTCGTCGCGATCGGTCACAAGATTGCATTTACGTTGAAACGCATGGTGTGGTGCGGTTCGCATGCGCCCTCTGGTTGTGCAAACAGGTAGCCAGCGACTGGCAACATGCAACAGTGAGTAGGCAGCCTCGTGTGCTGGTGACCAGCAAAATTTCGCGCCACGCCAGGATTTTGTTATTACGTTCGCTCTCTTATTAGTTATTTTTTTATTGGATAGCTCGAGTGGTTTGCCGGTGCCGGCATCCACACTTCGATTTCGGAACGCGACTTCTGTTGAAAGCTGGCAAACGTTCGGCAGTACGCAGAGCAAAGCTGTTCAAAGTCGGCAACTATCGCCAACAGGAGACGACACTGGCATATTTTTGTCGATATAGGTTGAAGCTTCCGCGTCATGGTGAAAACGCACTGTCACATTCTATGCTGCGTGTGTGGCGCTCACGTGGTGACCCACCTTTGGAACACTGAGCAATCAGCTTACCTGTGCCGCTTTTTTTGTTTATTGCTACCGCATAATGTTGCGACAACGTACATCACTATGTACTCGGTTGTGTCCGGCATAATGGCGCACTTTTTGTAGCTCTGCTACCGAAAGCTTATGTTGTGTACAAGCGACGCACCATCGCTTGTTGTGACGCCGGTTACTTGAAGCTCGACAGGCGTTACTTTTGGGTAGTGTATCCCACCGCTGCCACCAGTTGTTGCGTTTTCCAGGGTAGCGTACCCCACCGCTGCCGACCAGTTGTTGCGACGCCTGTTTCTCGAAGCTCGACCGACGTTACCATTGGGCAGCGTGGCGTTGTCGTCGGTCTGCAGGCGTCCGGTAGAGCATGGCAATCAGGCAGGGACGAGACGTTTTCTAGTGCGAAACTTGCACGGTTTATTCAATGGTTGGCGAAAGATAAGAAGAAAAGAATGAAGTGAAAAAGCACATTGCGGGGCCCTTTAAATAGGTCCACGAAAATCGTAGCGGGATCTTGCTCCCGTCAACGTCACGTGACATGCACTGAGTCTGGGTGTGGATGGGCGGCGGATCCCTTCTCCCCGGTAAGCTGGCACGAGCCCGCCTCCGCAAGTGGCAACCCACAGGTTCGGGATCGTGGGCGCTGACCCTTTCTTTTAGGCGACGTTGGTTTGCGGTAAGCGTTCTCCCTTAGAGTTGGACAGTTCGTGGAAATGGTTCTTCTAAAGTCGCACACACACAAAGGGGCCTGTAAGCACTGCGGGACACCAGCCAGACCGGCAACCCCTCGAGACAATCATACCAAACCAGGAACCCATCCTCCGTCCCAGTTGAGCAGGGTCCCCTGAGCAACCTATTTTCCCGGGGTGTTACACGCCAACTGTAACACGCTCCTCAGCTGGATGAAGCACCTGCGCGGAAGAAACAGGAAACGACGCCATCCCGAGTCGGGTTCTGAGAATCCTCCGTCGCCCTCAGCGTCTCGGCTACCGGGCAGAGACCGAGAGTTTGCGCCCTAGAACACATGCAGCTCTCGCCTGCGTCTTTTGTGAAAAATAAACTCAGTCTGTTTTCTTCCACCAACCGATGCGCCCTCCTTTCACGCACGGTGCCAGACACCATACGTAACACTGGCGACGAGGCAGGAGTAGAAGCGCATAAGTTTTTGAAGTTGAGGCCATGGCTACGTACAGGACCAATGCACGGCGCTGTTGAGCCTTTCTTGGGTAAATCTTGGGAATCGTGGATCCAGCACCTCGACTTTTACTTCGTGGCGAGCGACGTCAGCGATGAAGCGAAGAAGCGGGCACTTCTTACGCTTCGTGGAGCCGACACCTTCGAACACTGTGTGTGCGATGATAGCACTGAAGATCCCCGGAGAAGTCAACTTCAATGATTTAGTGACACTTCCCAGCCGGCACTTCGACATAAGGACACCCGAGCTTTACAGCCGGTACGTGTTTCAAAGACGCAACCAACGGCCAGACGAGTCAATCAGCAGCTACGCTGCGGTCCTCAGAACCTTGACAGCCGACTGCAACTACGGAGCGCTTCCTCCGGCTACAATATCGACGACGTCACCTGACACCCTAACAATCGCTTCAGCATCGAACCCAACAATGCCGCCCCAAGATGTGATGCTCCGGGACAGGTCCGTCTACGGCGTCTGGGACGAACATCGTCATCAGATACTGTTCACAGAAAACGTTCTGACATTTAACCGTGCTCTGGACTTAGCTATATCAGAGGAAAGTGTGTCAAGGCATCAGCGAGGAATGAAAGGAGTAGCAAACGCAGGGGAAATTGACAGGACGTTGCAAATCAAGCCAGGAGGCAAGCATACCTCTGCACGACATTGCTATCGATGCGACGGCTTGCACGACCCTCAAACGTGCAAATTCAAGGTAGCCGAGTGCTGTTTCTGCTCTAAGAAAGATCCCGTCGAGCGTGCCTGCACCTCTAAGAAAAAGAAAAACACGGAACCACGCTCCCACAACAAGCCGCAACAGGCACACAGTGTCAACCCACTACCTGTCAGTGAGTCCTGCTGCAAGCTGCACACAGTGAGTGTACGTACACACTGCCCCAAGTTCCTCGTGGACTTGAGAGTGGAGGAAAAGCCAGTCCAGTTTGAGGTGGGCACAGCTGCGGCATGCTCCTTTATAGCGAGGACACGGACTACAGAACGTGAAGAAAAACACTGCGTGGCTTTAAAGCGAGCTGCTCCATTTGCGTACATGGTCGGGTGAAGACTTACGCGTCCTGGGCACCGCAACAAGTTCGTGTGAAGTTGAGATCAAAGGGCTATCTGCTGCAGTTGTTGGTTATGAAGGGCAACGGGTGCATCCTCCTAGGAAGAGATTGGTTTTCGGCACTTCACATTCAGGTGAAGGGGATCAACCATATTGGAGAGCCAGAGATTACAGTGGTCCTGAGATGACACCCAGATGCCTTCAAGGGAGACATTGGCAGCTATACGGGTCCTTTAGTTCGCCTGGAACTCGAAGACGGTGGTGCGACGGCGAAGTTTCGCAAGGCTCGTCCGATTTCAGCGGTGCTGCAAGCGCTTATGGAACACGAGCTCTTAATCGTGGCGTTAAAACCAACGCAGCGCACCAAATGGGCAACCCCATTGGTACTTGTATGGAAGATCGATGGTGCACTCAGTGTCTGTGGTGACTACAGGAGTACTGTTAATGCAGCAGCAAAGAAGGCATCGTACCCGCTACCAACTACAGATGAAGTGTTGACAAACCTACATGGTGGAACCCTCTTCTCAATATTGGATCTTTATCGACCACATCAACAACTGAAAGTTGAAGAAACAGCAGCACTGCTCACAGTGAACACCACCAAACGAATATTCAGGGTGGAATACCTGCCGTTCTGAATTTCCGCTGCACCACCTATCTTCCAGTGCATGATGGAGACAATGTTACCTAGAATTCCAGGGGTGAATGTTTACCTTGATGACATAATTGTCAACGGGAATGATGCAAATGAGCATGCACAGCGTCTTAATCGGGTTCTGTCGAGGCTAATTTAGAAACGCCTATGCCTCAAGAAAGAAAAGTGCAGGTTCGGAATTACGTCAGTTGAGCTGCTGTGACATTGAATTTACGCCAATGGTGTTCGCACCACCGAGAGAAAGGTTGAGGCTGTGCTTCAAGCACCCAAATCATCTGACAAGACATCTTTAAGGGCTTTTCTGGGCCTTATTTCAATTGATGACTGCTTTTTGGAGAACAGAGCGATGGTCGCGATGGAATTGTATAGGCTCCTAGAGAATAACATGCCCTGGAAATGGAAGAGCAAGCATCAAGCCGCTTTCGAGGCGCTTAAGGAGATGATCCGTGCATCTACAGTGCTCGCTCATCATGAGGAGACGAAGCCCCTTCTTTTGTCCGTGGATGCATCGCCGTACGGCGTCAGTGTCGTCCTCGCTCAGGAAGACGCTATTTGCTGAGAGGCGACCATTGCATTCGGTTCGTAAACACTGGAAAATGCGGGAAAGAACTACTCCCAGCTCAACAAAGAAAGTGTAGCAGTAATCTATGGCATCACTAATTTTCACAAGTACATAGCTGGCCGGCATGTGACCATAATAACAGATCACCAGTCATTGATTGGAATAGTGAGTGAAACAAAGCAAGTACCCCGGGTCTTTTCATCAATGGTGACACGATGGTGCCTTAAACTAGCTATGCACGATTACTAGTTGGTGCACAGGCTTGGCCTACTGTACCGAAATGCGGACGCTCTAAGCGGATTTATACTACCAGCACAAGTTGATGAACCTTATCCCCCGGGAGACTTGCCGATGTTGGCTACCATGCCCAGCTTCGAGATTTCACCGCGTCAAAAAGCATCAATGACTCAAGAGGGCTCAGTTTTGTTCCAAGTGCTGGAGGATGTCTCAAACGGCGAAGTTCATAAACTGCCAAAAGAACAGCTTTTATCGTGGCGGAAACTGGAGATTGAGCTTTCAGCGCAGGAAGGGTGCCTTGTTAGAGGCTCCCGTATGGTAACTCCAACAAAGGCGAGAAATTACCTTCTTAAACTAGCACCTGCAAACGAGCGCGCAATTGTGGCCATGAAGGCGTGAGCGCGAAGGTACTTTTCGTGGCCAGGCATTGACGCTGACATTGAACGGCTCGCTAAAAACTGTGCAACTTGTCAACACCAAAGGGCACCAGTGCCCAAATGGGAACGCACAAGAATGCCTTGGGACACAGTTCACGCAGACTTCGCTGGTCCCGTAGAAGGCAGAATGCTGCTAATTGTTGTGTACGCATACACCAAATGGTTGTAAGTGTGCTCCATGAGCAATACACAGTCTGCCATATTGACTGAGGAACTCCGGAGCCTTTTCACAGCGTTTAGGCTCTCCAAAAAGCTTGTGACTGATAACGGACCATCCTTCATTTCAGTAGAAGTTGAGAGCTTCCTAAAGAAGAACGAGGTGACCCATGTAACAAGCGCACCGTATCATCCTACAACGAATGGCCAAGCAGAAAGGGTGGCTTTTGAAACGAAACAACCATTAGCCGTAAGCAAGGGCGGAACATTCGCGTGTAGGCTGGCCCAGTTCTTGCTAACGCAACACATCACCATCTGCGAATCAACGGGTGAAATGCCAGCTGCACTTATGTTTGGGCGTGAGCCTGATCCCTATTGAAAATCCCAGCATTACCCATCATGAATTTTATGCTGGACATGGTGGGAAACATCGTGAGTTTGATGGAATTCATAATGGTCTCGATTTGGGCTCCGCAAGCTGTGCATAAAAGGTCCACGTCTTCAAATTTAGCCCTGTATGTTTTCATTCTCAAAACTTCCGTCCTAGCTTCGAATAATAGTGAGCTGTCCCGTGAGTTATCAAATAAGAGCTCTCTCTATATCTCCTGTTCTTGTGGTTGTGATTTTTGTGTTTGTGCTTTTTGTGTTTTTGTGTTTATCTTCTGTTTTTATCTTCGAATGACGTCCATCCCATGTCCGCCTGCACTCCCTCATTAGGGGTGTTCCCGTGCGCTCCTAAGGCCAACCTGCCTACACTTCTCTGTCTTGTTTCCATGCATGCCTTGCACAGTACTGATTTCTCGAATGTGAGGCCAGGTACCATAACCCCTTTCCATGCCCCTCTAACCACCTCGTACCTATTACAGTTCCATAGTGCCTTGTGTTTCATTACAGCTGAGTTCCTTTTCACTTTTTCAATCATTTTTTTCATGTTTTTTCATGTATTTTTTGCCCTCGTTTAGCCATATGCCCAAATACCTCTATTTTTCAACATGATCTATCTTAGTGCCTTGTATTTCCAATGGTTCCCCCCTTTCTTCATTGTATACGATTATCCCAGACTTCTCTCTACTGAATTGCAGTCCCAATTTTTCTCCCTCCTCTCCACATATCCTCATTAGTTCCTGTAGCCCTATATACTCGGGTGTCAGCAAGCAGTACAATATCATCTGCATGCACCAGTCCGGCTACTACTTGAGCTACCTTCTGCCCTTCCAGCTTATAGCTTATGTCGGTTCCTATTGTGCTCTGTTCTAGACTTTTTTCCACTTGGCTCATGTAAATCATAAAAAGCAGGGGCGACAATAGACAGCCCTGCCTGAGACCACTTCTTATTTTAGCTGGCTTTGTAGTTTCCCCCTCCCATGTTATCTCTGCCTCATTATCTGTATAAACTTGTTGCAGGAATCCAACCAACTTTCTATCTCGACAGTATTCCTTCAACTGGCTCCATAGCTTTTCTCGGTTTACATTATAATAGGCTCCTCTAATGTCTAAAAAAGCTATCCATAGCGGTTTCTGCCTGGCTGCCGCTATCTCTATGTACTGTGTTATAACAAATAAATTATCATCTAGCCTTCTGTTCCTTCGAAATTCATTCTGCAGCTCTCCCAAGATCTCTTCAAATTCTGTCCATTCCTCCATTCTCATTTTCACCATTTGCATTGCTACTCTTTATATGACTGATGTGACATTTATTGGCCTGTAGGAATTAATGTTGTCCTTGCTTCCCTTACATTTGTAAACTAATAACATTCTGCTTGATTTCCAGTCCTGTGGAACATCTCCCCCTACAACTATTTGTTCAATAATTTGTCGTAATTTTAATTTACTTTTTCTGGCCTAATATGCTTATCAATTTCAATGGTATGTCATCAGGTCCTGTTGCTGATCCCGGGTACCTTGTGTTCAATTCTGTCCCATTCCTTACTTGTCATCCCACTGTTCTCCTCCTCTAATTCTGTCCTGCTGTTGTCATTGTTCTCCATTTCGCTACCCTCTGGCTCTGCAAATGCTGCCTCTATTGTTAACCTAATATATTCCTGAGCTTCCTCTCCCTCTACCTTTGTTCCTTCTGGTGTGGTTAGTGAGTGCTGAACCACCCCTATCTTCTGACTCTGTTGCCTTATGTGTTCCCAAAACTTCTTAGAGGCATTTCTGTCTTTTTTTCGTATCTCTAACAACCACTGTACCCCAACTTTTGCTATCTTGGCTTGAATTAATGGCGATGCTTCTCTTTTCATTGCAAGGTAATTATCCCATTTTGTCTCCACCTCTTCTAGTGGGGCTCCCCTTTTCTTTGCTGCTCTGAGTTTTCTGCACGCATCTTTGCGTTGCTCTATGGCCTCCTTAACTTCTCGGTCCCACCAGCTTTTCGGTTTAAGTTTTCCCTGCTTACTTCCTAGTTTCCTAATTTGTCCCTTCTCTAGCTCTCGTTTAAAAATGCCCATTAACTCGTCGTATGTCCATGCCCTTTGGGGTTGCTTGGATACTATGTTTTCAATGTTTTTCGCCACTTCTTGTAGCTGCCTGTCATTCAGTTTGCTCATACCTTTCCTTTCTTTAGTTTATATCAGTGGTACTTTCCTTCCAAAACCTATCTTGATTCGTTTGTGATCACTCCCAAGGCTTTTTGGACCTTCCTCGTGAATTTCCATACCTCCCAACCGTTCATAAAGTTTGCGGGACATTACGTAGTAGTCGATTCTTGAGTGGGAGTTATTTCCTTCCCATGTTATCTTCCCGTCGCATTTAATTTCATCATTAACTATTTCAAAATTATGGGCCTCACAAGAATCTACTAACATCTGCCCTGTTGTATCTGTCAAAGTATTCCAAATGTGCATTCATGTCCCCTAGGATGAATATCTCCCGTTTCATAGCTAACTCCCTGATGTCCTTGGCCATACATTTGAAATGTTTTGCATTCTCTTCTTTCGGCTCATTCCCCGTTTTCAGATACACAACTCCCAAACCGAAGCGCGATTTCAATACCCGGGAATGACACCAGCGTCTGCTACGGACCAAAAAAGCGCGCGCTAGCACGTGACCACGGCGCTTCGACAAATAGGAGGGTCACTCTCCGGAGGCGTGGCAGGAGAGAGAGAGAGAAATAGCGGCAAAGTTCAGGGGAAGTCGTTACTTTTTTATTTAGGGGTTTTAAAACGCCCCAATATGTGCTGTCATCTATGAACCCTCCTAGAAGGCTTCGTTTTGCCTCAATCTTGGTTCCCGCGGCAGTAGCGCCATCTGGCAAGAGTACAGCAGACCTTCATGTGCAACCGGAGGCTGTTGTGGCCGTTGTGGCTTTATATGTCATGTGAACGACTTTCTCCTTACGTAGCATCGTCGATTTTGAAATGCGATTTGTGCTTATTAGACTCTTCGTAGATTAATAAAAAAAAGAAAAAACTGTAGGCAAGGACGCTTTTGTGTATATAAAACCCTGCTTATGCTCGTCCTCGACCGCCGGGGGTTGTGGCGTGCTCCTGTAATTCAGCTACCTGGAGGCTTGTGCCAGAGGACGGGTTGAGGCTGGGAGCTCTGTCCCATGTTGACCTATGTTGATTGGGTGTCCGCGCTAAGCTGGGCGTCGATATGGTGACCCCAGGGGAACCCGGTGGTGACCAGGTCGCCTAAGGAAGAGCGAACCGGCCCAGGGCGGAAACGCAGCAGGCAAAATATCCCGCGCTCTGCAGTAGCGGGATAGCACCTGTGAATGGGCGGCATGGTATAGCCCAGCCAATACATTCGGACCTGGTACTTTTTGTCCTTTTTCTTCGTGAAAGAAAGGAGTGGCGGGTGTACACTGTGTTGCAACTAATACTGAGCTTTATTCGGCGCTGTTGTTATTGTGTGTTTCAATGCAATTATTTATTACGGGCAATAATTTTCTTTTCGGCGCTGTTATTTTGTGTGTTTCAATATAAATATTCACTCGCCCTTTTCATAGCAAAAGAGTGCTTTGTACCATGATAGGCTTGGTATTTCCTCATTACCGATGTTTCCATCATTTCTGTAATCTCGCCGCACCTATATTCATTTGTGCTTTTGTTTTATGTTCTTGGAATATAAAACATTTCGCGCCTTGCAATCTATTTGATTTGTACCATATCTGCTGTATGTAACGTACGTACGTTTCACTCTGTGCACCACTCCGGTGGTCAAGTCTGCAGGGTCCTGCATATTTCGCTGCTCTTGTTCGAAAAAAGGTTTTGCGCTCACCGCTGCACTGTTCTTATTCAAATTTTGCTGAAATATCGCATTTTGGAGCCTACGTCGTTTGGTATAACAGTTACCGCAGTTAAATGCCTGGTTTTAAGAAAAAAAATTTGAATTAGTCTTCACTTATGGGGATGCGAGCTGTTGCAACAACGGCGATAGCAAAACTTGTGTCGGAGCCTGCCGGCAATTGCAGAAAACCTCCCTGACCGACTACTTCTTGCAGCTTCCGGCAGGCGACGGCACAAGTTTATGCTGTAGCCGTTGCTGCAGCAGCTCACATCTTCAGCAAATTTTCAGCGAAATATGCAGGACCCTGTATAATTGCATTGTGCGTGTTATGTACACGTCAGTGCACTCCTCGACATTGTCCCTCTACCGCTCTGGGGTATAGTAGGTGGCACACCGGGCACGTACCCCCGTCCCCGGTAAAGTGCGAGACCCACCCTGCCCCCCATCCCCGAAAATAATTTCTGGCTACGCCACTGCCGGATCATAACTTTACGGTTAATTATAGTATACTGGAATATGTTAATTGCTGCTGAAGTGCTGTGGATGCATCTGCCCAATGTCCCACAGATATCCGACGGATATCCAGATAAGGACTTCTTTCTTCACAACGGTGTACCGTGCAGCGACCTTTGCATATATTCAGCGTGCAAGTTCGTCGATACTGCCACGTAAACGTCTTATATTCTGCATACATCTGCCCGGAAGAAATTAACTAGGAAAGTTGGGGGAGGGAAGTGTAGGTGATTTTCTACAAGGGACATGAAATGTATTGCATCATGATGTTTGATAGCGAAATTACGTGACGCCTTTACGCTGCGGCACGCCATCTCGCCATGATAGTAGGTTTGTGGCTTGTCGTCGATGTGGAAGCATGATTCAATGTTCGCGCCATGTCCGCGACAAAAGCTGCTAGCGCCCTCTGTGCGAATGTTTAACCATAGTTTAACGCGCTCACTGCTGAAAATAAAGCCAGATGTAGTTCCTTCTATTTTGCTTCCACAACTTTTAATTGAGTGTATGGCCTCCTAGTGCAGAAGATTAAAATGATACTCCAATGCAATCTCTGGATTAACAACTGTTCTTGGAGAAAATAGTTTCGGTTCCTCTTCAACACACCAACTGTTGCAGGTTGTGCCACTTTCCTCGGCTGCGCACAGTTCGCTTTAACCTTGACATGAGCAAGCGTGTGACATTTTCCTGAAGAGAAAGAAAGAAGCGATGAGTGGAGTAGTGTATGTACTGCGCGCCCCTTTCCCTGCATAACATCATAGCCTCTCATGGCGGACTCGTTTCCCCTGTACCAAACTCACGAAATGTACGAGACGCAAGGGACGCGTGCGGTGGTGCGAAACGAACATTGCAAACAATATGAATGCAACCATTGTCCTCAGCTGTATTTAGCTGTGTACACACGCATGCCCGCAGCAGACGACGTGGACTTGCCGTTTTTTTTCTCCAAGGGCACGGCAACGCGATTAGCCCTCCTCGCCACCGCTCCAGCCAACTGCGACGACCGCGGGAGGCCTTGCGAGGATGAGTTTGGAGACACGAAGATAAAAACAAGAGAGTTTCGTCTATACAGAAGAAATAAGAGGGAGAAGAAAAAGCAAAACTGGGCGCTTCCACGTTTCCTGCCCCGATATCCACATCATCCGTGCGTGCGCGTGGCGTTGGCGGCGCTGTCGTAGGTTAGACTGTCCGTGCGGCTGTGTCGTGTCTTGCGCACAGTCACGCATCGCCTGGTAAGACTTCGCAGAAGAGACGGTTTTCACTGTTTAGTGAGTTACCAATTCTATATTAATTGTTTAATGTCGACCTGTGCGCGGCCTAAGCCAAGGCTACGCGAGGAGCGCCCTAGAGAGGCGTGTCAGTGCGTATACGCTCAAGGAAGCAGCAGGTGGTTGCTGCGCGAGGATCGACGTTGTACGCGAGTTGCAGACTTCTCTGGTGCTTGGCACATCCTGTCATTCCTGCTATTCTTTTTTTTTTTCATCTTCAGGTCGGCCGTGAAGGGACTCTACGCGGCGATCACAACGGCGGCATCATGTTGTTCAGGTTAATCAAGTGCGCTTTTCGATTCTTCATCTACTTCCTAATCGTTTTCCTCGCACTGCCGTTCATCCCCCTTTCCCTGGACTTCGAGCCGGTTGCATACAAGTGAGTTTCCTTCTTTTCCGCGTCTTCGCTTTCATGTGTGTCTTGTTCGTGCTATGCAATCGGGATCGCTTCCTGAAAGGATCTCTTGCTTCAATGTCAGATCATATGCATATTCTCGCCTACGACAAGAAAATGCTATGTCTGCTCTAACCGGTCTGCTTGGCTATCGTGCTTGTGCAGCATGAGTTTTTTTCCTCGTGGGATTTTATGTGTCATCTTTGACTACTGATCAGTGTCTCTTGTGCTTCGGTGTATAGGGGATCGCTTCTGTGAATTATCGCCAACACATCCGTAATCTGAGGCTCCGTACGTCGTCTGCACTTTCCTTAGCCAAAACCATTTTCTATGGCAGTTTCTGTTCTCAGCGCTGCGAACCGCTCTTGGCGATGGCGGACAGGAAAAAAGCAAGAGATCGCATAGTTTGCAGATTATAAGCACTTGACACTCAGCGCGTTTAGCCGAACTACGACCTAGCTGAATGCGGTATCGTCGTACGTTCGAAAACAGCTCACTCGGCTTATCAGTTTAGTGACACCGTATATCTCTGGCGCTTGTCTTGTTTCATTTTCTTTTTCTTTTTTTCGCTTGGGAGGTATACACGTGAAGCTGCAGGTTGGATAGTTGTTTGCGTATTGTTTCTCTATTCTTTATCGCACTCTTCGACATACAAAATGATTGTTTAACAGTAAACAACTTGAATGTTTCGTTGACCCTTGCGAAGTTAAGTGTGCACTTGTTGGGGTGTGCAAACTGAAGGTCTACAAATGGTGTGTTTTGCACTATGCAAAAGCTCTTTATTTGTACAAGCAACCGCATAACTATTCACATTCAGGAAGCCCGCAAAACGTGCTTGCCCGGTTCAGCAATGCATATATATATATATGTGTGCAATGTTGCCAACATTATTTTGCAATATCATAACACTTCCAAAAGCATTGTTCATTATGCCAGTCGACCTTGTAATAATATTGCTGTAAACTTATGCCCATTTTAGTAAAGCATTTTCCATACTGTTGTGCTTGAAGAAGCAGTCCAGCCTTGTGTAACTGCAATGCATTGATGGAGGTAAACACCTTTAATATCTTTAGGTTGTTCACTGCACTGAAGCCACTGCTTTAGGTTGTTCACTGCACTGGAGCCATTCTCATGTAATCATCCTTCACTTTATTTCCTTAAAGACCCCACAAGGGGGTGTTACATATATAAGGGGTGGGTTGTACAGAGATGCTACAAATGCCACAGGTTTTTAACAAGACAGGTATATGGATACACTTTGAATAAAACGTGATGGACAGGTGATTGAAACAATGTCATGGGGAAGGCCATTCCATTCTGAAGCTGCGCGGCAAAAGAATGATGCAGAAAAAGTAGTGGTGCCAGAACGGGGTCGGGTGACTTGAAGTGGATGGCCCGTGCGGGGGGATGTGCGAGCGGCGGGAGCGATGTAAGGTCGATGGCTGAAAGAACTGTGATAAAACTTGTGGTAAAGTGATAGTGTGGAGATCCTGCGGCAAGACGAAAGAGTGGGCAGACCAGAGTCATTCTTAAGGGATGACGCGCTGATATCATATGAATAAGAAGAATGAATGAAGCGAGCAGCACGATTTTGCACTGCTTCGATAGCGTTAATCAAATAAACTTGGTGAGGGCTCCAGATTGGTGATGCACACTCAAGTTTGGGTCGAATTAGCGATTGGTAAGCCAAAAGTCTTACGTGGTAGGGTTAGTGACGCAGATGACGTTTTAGAAATCCTAATGATCGGCTAGCCGATGAAATGATATTCGTGACATGGGTGCGCCAGGAAAGATCAAGGGTTAGTGTTACACCAAGGTATTTATAGGATTCACTTGTTTCAACTGGTATGTTAGCGATTCTATAGGGAAATTGGAGCTGGTTTTTACGGCGGTGGAAGGAAACTAATTTACATTTGTTAGGATTAAGGGTCATTAGCCAGCGGTTACACCAGTCGAACACTTTATTAAGATCATTCTGTAGGGCTGTTTGGTCAGATATGTTAGTTATTTTGCGGTAGATAACACAGTCGTCAGCGAACATGTGGATATTACATGATAAATTATTAGGCAGGTCGCTGATATATATTAGAAATAAAAGTGGGCCGAGGACAGATCCCTGCAGCACGCCGGACGTTACAGGGAGCAAGTCAAACTTGACATTGTTAAGGGAAACAAACCTAGAGCAGTTAGTCAGAAATTGGGCGATCCAGTTTAGAGCGTCGTGTGGCAGATTTAGTTGAGAGAGCTTCATTAGTAGACGCTTGTGTGGTACTTTATCAAAAGCCTTGGTGAAGTCAAGAAAAATAGCATCTGTTTGTAGGTTAGTGTCGAGGTTAGCATTCAGGTCGTGAAGAAAAAGGGCTAGTTGGGATTCGCATGAGAGGCCTTTTCGAAATCCGTGTTGAGAGGGATTAAAAAAGCTGTTAGAATCAAGGAACTGCATGACCTGAGAGTATATGATATGTTCCATGAGTTTGCAGCACACACTGGTTAGAGTTATGGGGCGGTAATTTAACGGATAGTCTCTGTTGCCTGCTTTGTGAACTGGAATGACCTTCCCACACTTCCAGTCGTAAGGGAGAATTCCTGAGGAGAGTGACTGGGAAAACAGGAACAGTAAAAATTCGGCAGATATGTGCTTAGTTTTTTTTAAGAGCTTGGAATTTATTTCGTCCGTACCAGTAGAAGATGACAATTTCATTTTTTCAATTAAGGACAGGATACCAGAGAAACTAATGCTTATGGGTGGCATTTCAGGTAAACTAGCGGAAAACAGTTCTGTTTCAGTAGGGTTAGGTTCATTTGTAAAGACAGACGAAAAGGCTATATTAAATATATTGGCACTTTCTGAACAACTTGCTTCTTGACCAGATTGATTAGTAAGGATAACAGGAAGGGTGTCATGTGGGTTTAGAATTTGCCAGAAATGTTTGGGTGAATCAGCAAGAATTTTTGGTAGCTCAGTGTGAAAGAATGAGTATTTAGCGTTGCGCACTTCTATTAAGTATGTTTTTTCTGCAATGTTGTATTTGTCCCATGCGCAAACACTGTTTCTAGTCTTGGCGACACGAAAAAGACGTTTCTTCTTGTTTTCAAGCGATTTTAATGACTTAGTAAGCCAAGGTTTTTGGTGGGTGGGACGTAAAGTTACCTTAGGGATGAAGTCATCAGCTAATCGGTTCATTTTGTTTTTGAAGAGTGACCAGTTTTCGTTAATAGGTCATTCCCGAAAACCGTCTTGAAACGATGGAAAAAAGGCATTAAGTTCACTAATGATGGTCTCATAGTTCCCCTTGTCATATAATCGAATTGTTTTCCTGCAAGCTTGGTGTATTTCGGGAACAAAGGCAAAATTAGCATGAATTACTTTGTGGTCACTTATTTCTTTTAGAAATGTTATAGAAGACGGGCTCCCTGGATCTGTTGTTAAGATTATGTCAAGAATATTGGCGGTATCGGAAGTGACTCATGTAGGTTGTGATATCAGCTGAGTAAGATTAAAGTTTAGGCAAACGTCAAGAAATTCGTTAGCTTCTTTTGCATTGGGTGCTGACGAGGTTAGGGTCATCCAATCGATATTAGGAAAGTTAAAGTCTCCAAAGAGAACGACGCGAGCATTAGGGTATTTAGTCGAAAGTTTGGTTAAAATATTATTAAGTTCGCGTGAAAAATCTGGAGTGTGTCTAGGAGGCCTGTAGCAAACACCTAAGAGCACCGACTGTGGTGCGGAACGACAGATTAACCATAATATTTCAAGGTCGGAGGATATTTTGATAACAGAGCGCGAAAGCTGTTTGTTTGCAGCAATGTTTATTCTTTCACCCTTGATAGGTCATAAAAAGGAGCCAGCTCACCTCCATGCTTCTTTCTCTGAAGAAGAGCCATTCTGAATTTGACCAGTCTGGAGCAAAGCTCATTATATCCTGCTCAATGTGTGACTAATATCGGTGTCACCTAGGCACTTTCAATCACAGACTGAGCCTGATCAGGATCTAATTTCGCAATCATGATTAGCTCTTTTGTGCAACCTGTGGAAAGGAGCCAATTGCAATTAAGAAATTCAATCACCACCGAGAGTGCCTCATGTGACGGAGTATAAGAGGCCTCACCTCGCAGCCTACTCCCCTTGACCTTGAATTTGCCAACTGTAGCAATTATGACTACGCTAATTGGTGTCACCAGCGGAAGAGGGGGTTGAAATCCCCCCCCCCAATTTTCTGATGAACCCCTCCCCTCTTTTGCACGGAACAGAAAGTTTCAGGAGGTGGGCTCCAAAAGAGCAACATGGATGAAAGGTAAAACTTGGAATGTGAAAGCAAGGCAGCAGCTAGTGGTGGTCCAAAGGGTTGGGGAGGTGTCACGGGGGCGATTCCCTCTCCCATGCACAGAACATTGCGGTCCCACCCATGGCGCGCCTTTGCCTCATGCCAGATCATGTTAACCATAACTGCTGAGGGGGGCATCAGCGCTAAATATTCCACACACAGATAAAGATGGAACGAGCACATGCATAAAACTTGGGGGCATTGTTGATTCCCACCAGGCCTTCGTGTCTTCGAAGAGCTTGTAATTTCTGGTACTTGACTGAATCGACGACCATGCTGCACAGAAGAAAACTATTCCGAAGATATTTCGACTTGCCTGTCTAGAAGATGCATAATAAGCACCCCCGCCCCCTTTCTATATCTTTCTTTCCCTTGTCTCTGGCTTTCATTATGTTAATAAACATGAGGAGAGCTTGCTGTTAGGCTAGTTTGTAAACGCTGATAAGAATGAAAACTGGACAAAAAAACGAGACAAAAAAGAAAGACCTGCCAAACGCTGATTTGCGCATGGTAAAATATATCAAGGATGTGGTTGCTGGGCCAGCGAAGCTAAGAAACTGCCACAACAAACAAGTGAGAGTCCAGGTAAGTGACTGGCCTTGAAGTCCACGCAGAAGCAGAAATATAGGAATGCTAGGAGCCAGCGCACCGTTCAGCAACCTGGTGAATGTTGAAGAGTGCAACAGTGACTAATGGAAAAGAACTTTAAGTAGGGGAGTGAGGGGATGGATAAGAGGAGTGGGGGGACGTGCATAAAAGGCATCAAGAACAAAGTTGCCAGATAATTATGGACATAGGGAGAGCATCTCGTCACTACCTGGTCTCTCAACACCAGATGGCCGTGGACAATCATTCAGCTGAGGCTCACCTACTCTGTCATAACATGTGCTGCAAAAATTTTCCACATTTTTGCTCCAATTTTGTGTTTATTTGGGTACAGTTGAATTCTGAAATATTCAAGAAGTATTCGGAAAATATTCGCATTTCTATATATTGACTATTCTAAAAAGAATGAATCGAATAGGACACTGTTGGATTCATTATTCAATTTGCACACCCCTAAAATTTGCCTTCACCAACGCTTTTCGGTTAAAACTAAATTCTGTTAAAAAATATTGGGATGTAGCTTTTGTCATGGTTTTTGAGCTGGAAATGCTGCACCATATATGCAGCTGGTTTCGTTGCTCTTGGCCTTTAGTACAAGGTCAAAAGAAGCAAAGAGAGACAGCACCATGTTTGTGTTCACTTCTTTCGTCCCTGTTTTTAGTGTGGAGTTCACTGTGGCCATTAGTTAACAAGCCACCCAAACTTTTACAGTCATTGATGAAGTGCACTGACCATCTCTTCTTACACTCTCCCTCCACTAGGGTTACACTGCCTGAATTCAAGGGTGCACTAGCCCCTAACCAGGCATTGGATGGTGTCGAGTACCTGTTCCCAAACCAACTTGTGGGGCCCGAATCTCTTGAAGCGCATGGAGGTATGTTTATACCCGTGTCTGGTTATTTCCTTTCTTTTTACATAATCTTCTTTCGATGCAGAATAGAATTGACTGCAAAAACAAGTACAGCTCGGGAGATGTTAAGTAGGTCTAGCTCTGTCAGCTGTAAAAGAGTGCTGTCTTAGGCTGGTTGGTGCATGTTGTAGCTAAATAGAATATAACAGCGCATGAGACAGGACAAACAAAAAGAGTGCTTCTGTAACAGTGCTTCGCCCATTTCCTTCTGTTGGTCCTTTCTCATTCCCTGTTACTCTTTTTCGCTATCTACTGTGTAGTCCTCTGTAGTGCACATGGGTCGGCAGAATAAGTATCTGCTCACTTATTCCCACTCACTGATATTTTTGCAGGCTGTGTATTCACTTGCACTCACGTATACTCGCACTTGTCAGAACTCACTCATATTCCTACTCACACAAACTCATACTCGTCAACAGTCACTCACATTCATATCCGCTTTATTCACGCTTACTGGCACCCACTCACATTATTATTCATGTCTGCTTCCATTCACCAGCACTCACTGACATACATACTCATGTTGATTCGCTGAGAATAACTCACGTTTGTGTTCGCATCCACTTGAACTTACTGTCTCTGACCTTCCTTCATACACCCGCTAACTGGCGCTCTCATCAGTACTCATGTTCAATCACACCCTCCGTCACTCACAAACACTCTGTCTTACACAGTGGAGCGAATGTGTACTACTAGGTCAAGTGTGAACCACTGTGCTTGTGAGTGAGTATGATAACATATGGTAGCGCATGTGTCCCGTATCCACTAAATTAGCTTCATAGCTTAGTAATAAATGTCACTAAACAATAGAGGATATAAGGCACGACTTTCCAAGGTCGAATCACTGACTGCAAAACACCTTTAAATGTGTCAGAGGCGTGGTTCAGAATGAACGTAAAGCTGGCAGCTACTGTGCGCTTCATGTCATAGGGAAGGACTGCAACATTGCACCTTTAGCCCTGTGCTTCACATGTACAAACTGCACATGTATTTAAAATATATATAGATAGCTTTCACGTGACGTCATGGACGTCACACGAAAGGATGTCAGGTCTGCCATCTTGATCTTCCTACATTGCGATTAGGGTGACGTCAGTTTATTATACAGTGAAAGCTCGTTAATTCGAACTTCAATAATTCGAATTTATGGATAATTCGAACTGTACGATTTGGTCCGGCCAAGCTCCACAGAAGTCTATGTATAAAGAAGTCCGTTAATTAGAACATGAGGAGGTTCCCTCACGGATAATTCGAACTACGCTCGCCTGGCACACGGCCAGAGAAACGCGCCTACTGCCTACACACAAGGCTGTATTGCCTCCGAAACGGAGAGAACGTCGAGAGAAGGCAAAATCGGAAAAAAATCTAACCGACGCGGGGTCAGCCAGAAGGCAGCGGCGGCTGCCGCCTCTCCGTTCTACGTAACCTCCGAGACTTCTTGCCCACTGCGAATCTCGGAGGCTTCGCAAATCTTGTACAGCTGCTAATGCTGTGCGGAGATGGCACGGCAAGCGCCAAAACACAGCGAATCAAGTACGTCGCAGCTGCGCTTGCAATCCAGAACCAACGAATCAGGGCCTTCGCCACCTTCACATGTTCAGCGTCTTTGTCTCGGCAGTCTTCATCGGTTGTGCACCTCTGTTTTCAGCTTAGGAGGCATCGGCCGTCGCGATTCATTGTGATGGTGTTAAGCCTCGGCCAACGTTTGTTTCATTGGAAATCGGTGGTGTGGAACAGTCGGACCCAGAGCTTCCACTCGAAGATGGCGTGTGCCCGCGGCACACGCCATCACTTTTTGACTCGCCAAATTTCTGACATGCCCTACTGCTTCCAAATCGCAGTGTACTGTTGCTCTCCTTCACTTTCGTTAGTTCGAACTTTCGTTAATTCGAACTGAAGCGGCTTCCCCTTGCGGTTCGAATTAACGAGCTTTTACTGTATTTACAGCTGCGGGTAACCTATTTCAAAGTTATATAGAGACCTGGTGAGAACGCTGCTGGCCTCTGTGGCATCTTAGAATAGGGACGCCTTCATGAAGCCTGTTTCGGCCAATAAAAATGTTTATTCTCTCTCTCTCTCTCTCTGTGCGACACAAACAGACACAGCTTGTCACAAAGCTGATCCTCCAACAAGACTGCTAACATGATGTCAACGCAAGCCATCTATGTATTCGTTGACCTCATTTCTAAGCTACACTGTCCACAGTACCCTCACAGAACCACACAAACATAAGCATTAAAGGCCCTTCACCAGCCCACATAGCAAATTTTGGTTACATGCTAGAAGTTGTTACACGCCCTCTAGGGAGCATTCTGCCGCAAGAATGTTTTAAATTGGTTCATTAATAGCCGAGATGTAAGTATTTCAATGCTGCGAACCTATGATTTCAGGAGGCGAGCGCCACTGCCAAGAGAGACACTCTCTCCCTTTGCCCTGTCTAGCCTCCACAAGCGAAATTCCTTGCCTGCATTCTCCCATACCAGAGCTCAAGGATCGTGTGACGCATACACCACGAGCCTGGCCTTCATTTTTTTTCCCCTCACTTTTTCGCTGCGTGGTGCACTTCCACTGAGGGCATCGCGCGCGCGAGCTGTTACCGTTTGTCTTGTTTCGCGCACCGCACAATTTTGCGCGATGTGCACGAGAACACCTGACTAGTGGTATGTCAGTGCTACACAAATACCGAGGCAGACACAAGCGGATTATAGAGCATGATTGCACGCTGGAACACGGTAGAAAATGACATAGTTTCGTTGTCAGCACACGACTGCACGACATGGGAACAAGTAGATGAAACAAAAGCACATCTCTTGCAACGGTACAGAGTAAAACAAAGACACGCAGACATTCTGTTTGTAGGTTTTGTTATTTATTGAAACTTCAATTCATCAATTGAAGCAACAGATTACACTAATAACAGATGTTGCCTTGAATAATTCTTGAAGTCACGAGTCACTAAAAGCGATGTCGCAGCAAAGACACATGTACGTAAATGCATTAGCACGTGTTTGTCATCCGCCCGGCTCGAAGGACAGCACTTGCGAGTAGAAGGGCAAACGGCGTTCAGTTTGAAATTTTAGCTCTTTCTGCAACGTGTAGTGATGTAATACTTAGCAGACACAATCATTAGCGCACATTGTATGAACTCCGCTTATCAGCTCAAAATGGTCAGACCTGGTGAGGGGCCCTTTAGGCAAACACCAGCTGTGATCTAACACCTGTGTTCTATTTCTGTGCATGTGTGTGTGGTTTGGGGTGCAGGTCCTGAGCAGAGTGATTTGGAAATTAAGACATGCAAGACATGCCGTACCAACTAGTCCCCATCTTCAAGTGGGATTATATGCAGAGAATATCACATATTCATTTTACCGCTTAAGTTTAATTCTTTAGTCTATCCCTTTGTGTGGGCTTTATGTATAGAAACAACTGCCGCTATTTCAGTGTTAAATTTTTTGCAGACTTCACTTGTTGCAAGCCCATAATCTGGGCCATGCAATCATTTAGAAGCCCTCAGAGACAATAGCAACATATAAAAAGACATGTGAAGAAGCAGCACGAAGTCAGTCTAGATGGACATATCACTCATCCAAAATGCTCTGCATTCTTTCAACAGTAAAGGCTTGCCCACTAGCTGAGAAAATTGAAAGTCAAAATATTTTTGCGTGTTTCATGGCAAAAATATCTTTTAGATAAGCCGGACATGTTGTAGATAAGTCAGTTATTGTTAAAGCAGGTGAGTCGTGCAGTGATAATTGCGCACATCTCCGTGTGTTGAACCTGCAGGCAGCATCTATACTGGCGTTGTCGGTGGACAGATCTTGAAGCTGACCGGAACAAAGATCGCCCCTGTGGCCAAGTTTGGCAAGCAGTGTGGTAAGTGGCAAACAAGCATTTGATGTGGTTACCTGCAAGATAACGAAGAAACATGAAATGGAGTTAAGGATAGTGTAGCAAGTGATAAAATGTAAAGCTACTGGTCTAATATCAGGATGTAGAAACATGGAATTATTGATTGTAGACTACACAGGTACACGATACTCCATTTGTGATTAAGAGAAAGAAATGGTGTTGGTCAGGTGACGTGATGTAATGTGAGGAACACGTTGTGGGCTACGCCATGTTACAGCATGCTCCTGTGTGAACTAAAATTCGGCAGAGAAACTTAAGACTACTTTGTAGTCTTAAGTTGCCATATACCCTTTGTATATACCATATACCCTTTGTAGACCTCGGAACGTCATGAACACGGTCATTCTATGCACTCGTGATATGGCACCACCTCGTCCTCATTGGCTGCACGTTCACATGCCCAATGACGTGCGCGCTAGGCCACAAGCTCAGTCAGCCAGAACCACAGAGCCGCCGTGACGTCGAGGAAGCGTACTCATCTCGCACCCCGGAGGCCCAGGTTCAATTCCCACCCAGACCGATATGTACCATATTTTCCTTTCAAAGACATTTACTTTGTTTACAGGAACCTCCCTGAGAAGTTTGACATCAGTCCGAGCATTTTTTATGTGTTTTTACTCTTTGCACCATCAGTCAATTTTGTCACACTGACTGAACATATTTTTGCTCAGTGGAGCATAGAATGCTTTCGCATTAATATAGCATTGCTAAAGACATAAAAGACATTGTGTAATCTAACGGATTTGGACAGTGCTCTGAGCAAGACCATTTTACGTCACAGCTTGTGGTGTCAGTCGATCAGTAGTGCACATCAACTGCCTGTAATTAAAACCTAATGAGACATGCCAAATTCATTTTAGTTATCCATTGTTCAAAGGAGGTGAGTGCGTATGACAGGCATAGGCACCTCTCAGGACTTTGTGAAACTGTTGAATTACAAGTCTGGTCAAATAACAAATGTCAAATTAGCAATGTTGAATGCACTTGACTTTCCTTTCATTTCTGCCCTATGTCAGCAAGGCTGCTGTTGTGCTGCAAGAAGTAGGGAATAATCGTAGTAAAACAGTAACAAAGCCATAAATAAGGTCTTTGAGAAATCGGCTGTAAGAGATTAATGCCTGTGTTTTGTTGAATTCATTATTGTATTTACTTGATAGTAACACAACTTTTTTTAATGATTTTCGTTGCCTGAACTCGACCTTCGTGTTAAATTCGAATAACAACAAAATTTGTTATTTTAAGACAAGTATTCTAAATTCTGTGGATTTCAATGTTACGTTGACAACCCGTGCGTTTCGTCTCGACTCAATCCATAAAGTCAACCGAAATCAAAACTTCTTTGTTGGAATCAGTCCCATTTTCCATTCCATTCCATTCCATTCCATTCCTTTATTCACTTTCACTATGCTTTTGACTGGTGTTATGGTTACGGTGCTGCATTACCCTGCGGGCTTTCACACTTTGACTACGTTCATTCATAATGTTGTGGTGATGCAGAGTAATTGGTATGATAGGCGCTTCGAGAGACGAGCAAGTTTAATGGCCGAGAAGCTGGGAAACTTTGCCGCTTCTCAGCGGCTTGACGTCAATGAGTCCACGATTCCCGGAGGATAGCACCAATGGGAGACCCTTTGTAAGTGAGGAGCTGGTCGGAAGAGCCTTGTAGTGGCCTGGTACTATCCCCGAATGAAATGGTTTTGCAGTCTTTTAAGACGTACATAATCTCAAACGAGCTAGACGGCACAGGTGACTTGATTCTCAGGTGATCACTTTTGGAAATAGTTTCGCTTTCGTGAGACTTGATTCATTTCTGCACTGAACCTCACTATATACATAGCCGGCAGTGCTCTTGGCACTGATAACGAGTTTTGCACAGCTTCAGAGACACTTGTCAGGGACGCTTTCGGTGCCGAGTAACCCGAATTTTCACAAAAGTGAAACTATTGCCCAATGTGATTGCCAAGGAATACCACCCAAGGAAAGTCACGTCCCCTTCTCGGACAATGACAAGTGGAAAGAACTTGTGCCCGAATCGAATCTTTGAGCAAAAGGTACCATTTCTCTTTCTGTTCATCTCACGTTACATTCGCAGTTTCACTTTTTTCTATTTCGCGGACTGAAAAGTCGAACCTCGTGTTACAATCATAGTCGTGTTACATTAAAGTAAATAGGGTAGGCAGTTCATAGCCTGGAATGTTTCCTGGCATTTCGTAGCTTGTGCTGTGTGTAACTGTTCGTCTTCATTTCTGAGCAAGCCAGCCTTCCTAAAGCAGTGGGCTGCATCTAGTGCTCTACCTCTGTACAAAAGAGTATTCATTTGCTTATCTTGAATGTACAGTACTGTACTTCCCACTTTTAAAGTAAGCAGTAAAGTTGTTGTCAAACCGACATAACTGCAACGATTCATCTTGGTTGAAAGAAGTGTCTGATAAGACATGTTACACAAACAGGCCAGCATAAAGAAAATATCTCTCAGCCTTCTATCATATCTTGAGCATTAGTGATGGGAGACAGCGAGCTCACTGTTTCCTCTAAGAGTCAGCTATACTGTACATATCATACATCAATTTTTTATATGCAGTTAGTTGCTCTACTTGTTGCTTCTACTGTGATCACACCCTTAGAGCACTTTTGATTGCAATCGAGCCCAATAGTATCCAATTTCCCAAACAAGGTTCGCTCCCTTTCATAGCTTGCGCAAAGGATCCAGTTTGACTTGAAAAATTTTATCCTGATCAGGCTCGATGATCAGAAGTGTCCCATGTGACTAGATGTTTAGTTGCACCATATTCAGCTGTATAGTCTTTCAACTTTTAGGAAACACCTGATGGCATTCATGGTGACTTAAATTTGGTTTTAAGGTCTGCAGGTCATTGTTTTATTTTTACCTACTCGTGTGACACGTTACAGTGCTAGCTTTTTTTTATCTTAAGGTAGAAGCTGTGTTGAAGTTGCGTTGGAGTTAATGGTGACGGAATTACTAACTAGTGATGATAATGATTACATAGGGCATGATGGAGAAATAATCTCATCTTTCATGCTTCCCACAGAGGGACCATGGGAAGAGGGAATTTGTGGTCGACCGCTTGGTCTGCGCTTTGACAAGAAGGGCAAGTTGTACACCATTGACGCATACAGCGGTGTCAGCGTGGTGGATGTTACAAAGGGTGAGTTGTATTGAAACGGAAATATAAAATTATTGATTAGTATAATTAAGTACTTTTAAGCAAAAACTACTTGCATTCAAAGTAACATTTGTTACATTCTCTGTGACCATTAAACAAGGATTGCCATCTTTTTTTATTGCAAAGGTAACAAGCATTAGCCAGAATACTGGATCCTGGTAAACAGTTTTGCGAGTCGCTAAAATACCTGTGAATAAAAACTTCACATAGAACTGAGGTCTAAATAATACACTCGCATATTAGACTATCAGAACTAGTACAATTGATGCCACAAATGCTAGAAGGTCATGCCTGAGACATACAAACATTTATGATATGCCTGTGGCATCGAGGGCAATGGCTTATTGAATACTTCTTGCAAAAATGTTTTATGCTTTACAAGATAAAATTGGTCAGAAAAATTGTATGAGCAGACATTTCACAATTACATAACAAATTAAGTCAAGCATTATGTTTTGCAAATTTGTCACATACTGCAACAAGTAGCTTCTCATACAGCTTCGCTCAGTGTAAGAAATAGCCAAACATGCTGACAGGCATGGCGATGCCAGTGATGCGAAGTTTTATCCCCCGAAGAACCTGCTAAAACAAAATTGAAAATTGACTAGAAATTACCATATACCTTTGTGAATTCATTAAAGAAATTTTGAAATCTCCTGAAAATACCTTTCTGACCTCTAAACCAACTTCATATCTGGTAGATCTAGCGGGAAATATATGAATATATGAAGAGTGTCATTGAGATGCAGAGATGTGTGTTGACTGTCCCATGTGTACATTGCAGGCTTCATCACGCCATTGGTACCTAATGGCATTGATTTGGATGGTCATCCGCTGGCATTTCCCAACGACCTTGTTATCGACGCCGATGACAACATCTTCTTCACCGAGACGAGCACCAAGTGGCCACTGAATAAGATCCTCTACTCAGTGCTCGAGCACGAGAACTCTGGACGTGTGCTCATGTACGAGGCGAAGACCAAGCGCACCCTCATCCTGCTCGAAGACCTGCACTGTCCCAACGGCATCGAGCTGGGCCCGGACGGTGACAGTATCATCATCGCTGAGCTCACCATGAACAGGCTGCTCAGGTGAGGCTGCGTCTGCTTCGTGTGCTCATTGTCCATTGCGGAGCTTTAAGGACATCTCCGGTAATTTTTCGATGTCAACGAATTTCAATTAAATTTGATGAGTGCGTTCCTCTGCACACTTCCATAATTTCTTCAAAGCGGCGGGCTTGAGAGTTGCACAGGTTTTCTACGAATGAAGTTTGTCAATTCCCTCAAGCCAACTGCCTTGCCTTTTCCTCATCTACTGGCCACATTGTGTTGTGACCTAGACGGTGTCATATGCAGAGCATGATGGGAATTAATGGCAGACAACAGCGTCAACGAGCCAGCAATCGTGAGCTGGTCTTTGTGCGAGAAGTTGATGTTGCAAGAAGTTACGTCCTCTATGGACAGGCAAGTGGTGTTGCATTGTCAGCGGCATGAACTTCAGCCCTTGCCAGCCACACACTCAGTTTGGGCTAGTGTAAATCACGTTCAGCTGAGGTTAGGCCTATCACAGTCACTAAGTTCATGCATCTACTACTGGCGGATCTGAGCAGCTTACCTGAAGTTAATTAAGCCATTAGAATAAAGAAATGTGCTTCTGTAGTTCAGTTTTGACTATACAGATTTGAAATAAACCATTCTTCATTTCATACAGTGCACACACGTAAATCGAGAAGTGATGAAATGGCATGCTATCAACATCGGTATGTTCTTCAAGGCTACCAGTCGCACTTGCAGGCCTTTCTTTAAATTAAATGTGACTATGTACGTGGGTGTATTGTTACGTATTGTGATACTGACTCATTATTTAACTTCCGAGGTGCACCGTTTGCCTGGTATCCTGAATGGCCAGCGAGCAGAGGCCCCTTCGATACAGCAGCGAAAACAGCAGGTTCTTTCAGCTGCTAACAGTGTCAATACTGACATCAGTGGTCCCGCGAAAGAACTTGCGTTCTCTAAATGAATGATTATACGCCTAATGTCCTAATCCATGTCTACTGTACAGAACTCGCAAATTGTGGGCATGAAGAGAATATGAAGAATGATAAGCAAGCAGCATAATAACGCATACTACGGTCTCCTGCTTGCTGCTTTCGAAGCCCTACTCAAAGTGATGCAGCAATGCTTGCATGCAAAACATCTTAGTGTTTTACTACGTTTTAACATTATTCGATGTCACTGATGTGCGGCTTGCATCATACTTCAAGCGAACGATGAGTGGTCACTCTATCATGCAACAAATGCACTGGTTGGTGCTTTGGACTGTCAGCGACATTCTTCCGAGGAAATTATGCACTCTATAAATCGACATAAAAATGTGGAAAGCAATGTTCGGCAACATCTTATCGTGTGTAAGCCAAACACTTGCCTGAGAAGGGGTAAAACACTTGAAATAGAAAGCAGCATGTATGGAGCCAGTGGTTAGGGCTATCCTTGGTTTTCATGTTGTAGTGCGACATCTTGCGCACGAGCACTGGCTCTTGTGTTGCCAGTTCGAATGTGAACAGTGATTCATGCTATTGGATTCAGCAGAATCATAGTTGTCACTGTTTGACAGCTCTGAAAAGCTGGTGCAGCTGACAGCTTCACCCGCAGCCATTGTGCCAATGCTCCGGCATGGTCACGAATCAGCTGAGCGTGTGCTCTTCACTGCTTTTGTTTGCCACGCTGGCGAAATTGGGATGCCTTGCGGGCATGCCATTGTTCACGTTAAACAATGGGGTTCACTTCATTGCTCGATCAGGTTTCGTTTTCGTTTTCATTTGTTCACTTTTTTGCTTATTTAAACTTATTTCCAAATTTGCGAACAACGCGCGGTCGTTCTTGAGAAAATGATTTCCCAGTTAAGGGGTTAAAATATGCCCCTTACATTGTTAGACACTTCTGATTGTACCTTTCCTGCAGACTTGAATAATATATTATAACAACGTTGGATTGACTAGGACGCGGAGCAGCACCACCAACAGATACACTTTATCAGTCGTGAAAGAAAAACCAACCCACGTCTTATTTGTCTCCAGCCTTAGCCTAAAATCTCGTGCAACTTCAACCTCGTCCCCACTGGCACATACCGCTGCCATATAGTTGTGCCGTTTGCTCCCCCGTTAGAAAACATCATCATCCCTATGATAGAGGCTTGGAAAACAGCAATAAAAAAAAAACTGCGCAGTCTTGTCCGTCTTCATAGTACGGCTTCATAAGAATCACGTGAACAACCTCGATTAAATACTGTCAGCGCTTTGAACAGTGAGAGCCGTCTGGAACGACTTCGTAGTTGACGTTACTGATGCGTCGGATAACTATGCAGCTCCTGAAGTATCTGCGCAGTAGCTTTTTCAGAGAGCCCACGCTGATGAATAGGTGTCTAGACCCACACTTTGTCACCGATGTTGTATGTTACATCATCATCATCAGCAGCCTGGTTACGCCCACTGCAGGGCAAAGGCCTCTCCCATATTTCTCCAACAACCCCGGTCATGTACTAATTGTGGCCATGCCGTCCCTGCAAATTTCTTAATCTCATCCGCCCACCTAACTTTCTGCCGTCCCCTGCTACGCTTCCCTTCCCTTGGAATCCAGTCCGTAACCCTTAATGACCATCGGTTATCTTCCCTCCTCATTACATGTCCTGCCCATGCCCACTTCTTTTTCTTGATTTCAACTAAGATGTCATTAACTCGCGTTTGTTCCCTCACCCAATCTGCTCTTTTCTTATCCCTTAACGTTACACCTATCATTCTTCTTTCCATAGCTCGTTGCGTCGTCCTCAATTTGAGTAGAACCCTTTTCGTAAGCCTCCAGGTTTCTGCCCCGTAGGTGAGTACTGGTATGTTACAGGTCTGTGCCAAAGATTGTAGTGTCTGGCATCACAGTCCTGTTGTTCGTGGATTTGCAGATGCGCAAGCTGCCTAGCCACTTCTGCGCATTGTGTGATCTCTTCGGCGCCCGTCTCGTTGGCATCAAGTTCATGAGGAAGCATTGCTTCTAATGTCGCAACCTCACGGCCCTACACGAGACTGAAAAGTGTCTTGTGAGTGGTCTCTTGACGAGCCTGTTGTACGCGAAGGCGACATAAGGTAAAACCTCATCCCAGTTCCCGTGCTTTACATCTGTATACAGTGGAACCCCAGTTATACGTCCTGCGGTTTTGTGACGACCCGGGTTTTACGGCGGATTAGTGCAGTCCTGGCGAAGTCCCCATAGAAGCAATGCATTAAAAACCCGGTTATTCGACGCAATTTTATGCCTGACCTGCATTATACGACGACCCTCGCAAAGCGCAGAACGGAACGGCGGACAAAAGAAAAGTGCCGCTGGTCTCTTTCCTCGCTCCGTCTTTCCGCATGTGGAGCGCTTGACACAGCTCGACCGGTTCACTCCAGCGCAGCTTTCTTCCCTGCCTCGTCTCATAGTTCGTTTCTCTCTCCCCCACCAGCAGCCGCCCGCGATGCTCGCTGGGCTGAAATAGCACCTTTTTTTCTCCACAATCACTTTCTCCCTTTTTTCTTGGCAGCGTCGCCTCTCATTGCATTGGAGAAGTGTTTCTCTCCTTTCAGTTTCCCAGCAGCAGATCGCCGACAAGGTAGCACGGAGAGGCCTAGGTTTATCGCACGTGTTATTCATCGTAATCCTAGCGACCAGCGTTCAGCGGAGGTTTTGCGTTGTGTGGAGCAACGCGACGCACAATGTGCTGAAAGCGGACAGTTCTGTCGCTTGGCGATAAACTGGATATTATCGAAGAAGCAGAAAAGCGGCATGGAGCCACGAAAGCCAGCATTGCGCGGGACCTTAAGATACGCGAATCTTTGCTTAAGACAATCCTGGCAAACAAAGCGGTGATATTGCAGAATGCCAACAAGTTTGGGCTCAAGCGGAAAGCGGCAAAAGAAGGACAGCATGAGGAGTTAGAAAAATTTCTCGTCAAGTGGCTGCATCAAGCACGGAGCTCTGCGATCAACGTTGACGGTGCCATTCTAAAAAAAAAGGCGGACCTTGTGGCATTGCGTCTGGGCATCGATGACTTTCAGGCATCGAACAGGTGGCTGGATCGCTTTTAAAAACGAAACAGGATTGTGTACAGCCACTCCTGCGGAGAAAGCACTTCCGTGGACGTTTCGACGGTGAACGAGTGGATGGAGTCACTGACAGAGGTGATTGCTGCATACAAGCCCTGCGACGCTTTCAACGCCGATGAGAGCGGTATTTTTTACCATATGCAGCCAGAGTAAACCCTTGCGTTTAAGGGTGACAGCTGTCATGGTGGCATGCGTAGTAAAGAGCGTGTGATGGCACTATTCTGTGCTAACGAAGACGGTTCCGAGAGGCTGCCCGTGCTCGTTGCTGGAAAGTTTGCAAAGCCACGGTGCTTTAAGAACTTGAAGACGCTGCCATGCAGCTACAACTTCAACAACAAGGCGTGGATCACGTCTTCGCTCTTCAGCAATATTTTGCACCAGCTGGATAACGAAATGGGTGCTAAGGTGAGGAAAATATTGCTTTTCATGGACAATGCACTGTGCCACCTACCCGATACATGCAGCCTGAGGAACATAATGGTTGTTTTTTTTCCGCCCAACTGCACAAGCCAGCTGCAGCCGCTGGATGCCGGCATCATTAAGTGCGTCTAGCAAGGGTACCGGAAGCGGTTAGTGCAGCGTCGGCTGGCGGCTATGGAGCACAGCGAGTGGAAAAAAAAGATCACTGTGCTCGACGCCATGCATTTTATTGCCAGTTTGTGGAATGCAGTATCGCGAAGCGCAATCGCTAACTCGATCAAGCACTTTGGCTCTAAACGAGAAACTGCCTTTTCTGGTGAGGACGCAACAACCTCGATGCCGCTTGTCGCCGATGCAGGCTTCACCGACAACGATTTCGAGGGTTTAAACCTCACCACGACCTTCGCCAAGTACGTGGAGGCCAACGACAACATTGCGATGTGCGGCGAGGTGTCGCTTGATGACGCCATCAAGGAGGCTTTGCCTAGTGCCGACACCACTGCGACATCGGACGAGGACAACGACGCCACAGATGCCATGCCTGTGCCTACCACGTTCGCCGAGGTGCTACGGCACATAGGTGGCATCCAGAACTTCATCTGTTCATGCAATGCCGCAGCGGACCTCCTTTTGGACGTTGCCCAACTCGAGCAAAAGCTCTTGGTTCACGGATCAAACAAGGTCCAAAAGAAACTGACCGACTTTTTTTTTAAAGTTCGCGCCAGCTGGTGGGAATCGCAGCAGTGAGCAGTGAAGTGCCATAAAGGTTCATTTGAACAAAGCATAATTGGTACCTGTACTGCAGCATTAATTCTTATCGCATTTACGTTTTTGGTAATTTGTGTTTCCAAGCCCTGCGGAGTATGTTAGTAGTTTACATTGAAGTTTCTCGTAAATCCATCGTGCGAAATAAGTAGTATTTTTGTAGGCATAATTTATGTTTGGATTTTACGAAGCCTGCATTTTACGACGCTTTTTCGTGGTCCCGAGAAAGTCGTATAATCGGGGTTCCACTGTACATGCTTATCATATCAGCCAGTGTCGTATTGAGTCATTTCGTCAGTCTGTTTGTCTGGTGGTGATAGGCCGTTGTCTTCCGGTGGGCGGCACCACTTAGATGTAGAATGATGTCCAAGAACTTGACCATGAACGCAGTACCTCTGTCCATGACGACTACTGCAGGAGCGCCGTGCTTTAAAATGATAAATGCGAGAAAAATCGTGCCGCTTCATCTGCTGTTACCCATTGCACAGCACCTGTCTCGGCATATCTAGTGAAATAATCCGTGGCGACGATTATCCACTGTTGCTGGTAGTAGATGTTGGGAAGGGGCCCAGAAAATCTGTGCCTACTTGTGCAAATGGTATGGCCAGTACTTGAACAGGATGCAGTAGGCCGGCTGGCTTGACGGATGGATGGTGGCTTGCAACGCTGCCAATCCAGGCAAGTCTGAGCGTAACGTTTAATGACCACAGTAAGTGTTGGCCAGTAGTAACTCTGCCGAATCCGTGCCAATGTGTGAGTGTAGCCCAAGTGCCCAGCAGTCAGTTCGTTGTGGCAGGTATGTAAGATTCCATGTCCAAGCGATGAGGGAACAACGAGTAAGAAGTTGCTGCCGCTGGGTAAGAAGGTCTTCTTGTAGAGGACATTGTGGCGCAAGCAGTACGACGCCAGCCCTCTTGCAAATAGCCTTGGCACACTGTTGGTTTGTCCTTCCAGGTAATCAGTAAGCAGCCACAATTCAATGTCATCTCGTTGCTGGCATGAAAGATTGGCAGTGTCCACGAGTCTCAGAAAGACCGTGCCATCATCATTGTCTTGTGCTGCCGGCTCAACAGGAGACCGAGAAAAGCAGTCAGCGTCTGCGTGCCGTTTTCTCGACTTGCGTGCAACAATGAAGTTGAACTCTTGGAGTTGAAGACTCCAGTGTGCAAGCCGGCTGGAAAGATCTTTCAAATTAATGAGCCAGCAGAGGAATGGTGATCGCTAACGACAGTGAAAGGCCAACCGTACAAATACGGACAAAATTTCAGAACTGCCCATACCATTGCGAGGCATTCTTTTTTCGGTGGTTGAGTAGTTAGCCTTGGCTCAGGATGGTGTTCTACTGGCATAAGCGATCGTTTTTTCGCTGTCGTCCTGCCATTGTACGACTGCCCCTAGATCGACATTACTAGCGCCCGCATGCAATATCGTCGGGGCTTCTTCATTGAACTGTGCTAGCACGGGAGGCATATGCATGTGAGCTCATGAAATTCCCACACTGGTCTTTGCCCCAAGTAAATGGGATATCTTCTCTGGTGAGCTGTGTTAGCGGCCATGCCCTATGCGAGAAATTCGCAATAAATTGCCGGTAATATGCAGAGTCCCAGAAAACGTCGCACGACCTTTTTGTCTGCTGGGGGTCCGTAAATTAGCGACGGCAGCAATTTTATCCGGATCAGGTTGGACTCCTTAGGTACTGACAATGTGACCGAGGAACTGGAGCTCTTGAAAACCAAAATTGCACTTCTCGGCCTTCAAAGTGAGACCGGCAGAGTGTATTGCTTCAAAAACACATTTCAGCTTTCATAAGTGTTCGTTAAACGTTGTGGAAAAGACAATCACGTCATCCAGGTACACTATGCATGTCTATTTGAGTCTAGAAAGCACCAGTGTCCATTACATGCTGAAATGTTGCTGGCGCCAAATGCAAACTGAAGGGAAGTACTTGAAATTCATAAAGTCCATCAGGCGTCATCAAAGGCGGTTTTCTCACGGTCTCTCTCATCCACTTCGATCTGCCAATAACCGCTTTTGAAGGCTATTGACGAAAAGTAGCAAGCGTTTTGTAACCTGTCCAAGGAATCATCAATACTTGGCAGTAGATAAACGTCCTTCTTTGTGACCTGATTGAGCTTCCGATAGTCGACGCAGAAGCACAGGCTACCATCCTTCTTTTTCATTAAAACTACAGGTGATGCCCAAGGACTATTAGATGGTCGAATAATGCCATCTTCCAGCATCGTGTTCACTTGTTTTTGTATTGCTTCGCGTTCCTTTGGGGCCACACGATAAGGGTTTTGTCGAATGGGTCTGGTGTCGACATTGGTAGTGATGCGGTGTTTGGTAACGGCCGTTTGACCAACTCTGGATGCAGATGAAAAACGGCCCTACTACTGAATGATGAATTCAAGAAGACTGTCTCGCTCAACGGCCGTTAACGTCAGACTAACGTCTGCAATAGGTGCAGCTGTGGGAATCGTAAAGGCCACCTCCTGCTCTAAGTGGCAGTCTTGTATTTGTGTTACTTCATCGAAGTAAGCGACAGCAGTGCCTCTAACAATGTGTCGATGCTCCTTACTAAAATTCGTCAGCAAGAGTTTGCCACTTCTGTCGATTACATTGATAAGTGCTCTGGCAATGGAGATGCCGCAATTCAGTGCTAGCACATTGATGTGTTCAACGACTACAGTCCCATTCTGCAGGCTGTCACAGTGCACGCGTACAAGAGAGCAACTCCGCTGCAAAAGTGTGACGTCTGCAGCAATACATAAGCGATGTTGTTGCTACTCATGGGTGACATTATCCGAACTTGTGGCAAACGTGACGCTTCTGTCACGGGTGTTAATCACGGCACCGTACTAACGTAGGAAATGCATGCCCAATATAAGTTCCTTACAACACTCAGTAAGAATGACGAGAGTGGCGACAAAGGTTGAACCAACGATTAAGAGTCGGGCCGTGCATTTCAAGACAGATGTCATCAGCTGACCTCCGGCAGTTCTTACGTTGGGCCCGTGCCATGGCGTCTTCACCTTCCTTAGTTTGTCGGCGAGTTGTAAGCCTATTATTAAAAAATGGGAGCCAGAGTGTCAAGAAGAGCGGCTACTTAGTGGCCATCAATGCAAACGGTGAGGTCAGCGCTGACGACGTCAGTTACATCTTTCATAGTTGTATCCATTGTAGCCGTCATTGCATTTGGCGTCTTCTTCGTCATTGGAGTCTTCATGTCGTCATTCGTCGATAATGATGCACGTGTAGAAGTTAGAGTACTGGCAACCTCACCCTTGGAGGTTGCTGCAGCTAGTTTCCCCGTCGTGGGCTAAGGGACCTGCCCTAGTGCCATCGGCAAAACTGCAACAAGTCAGAGAATTTTAGTGTGCTGGAGATGGATAAGGTGAATGTGATTGGGGTGCGTATTTTGCGTCTGACTGTTCACAGGGGCATGATTGCAGGTGCGTCGACCATCATATGGCGAACAGGCATAGTTGGAAGGAAAGCTTGGGTATTGAGTAGTGTGATAGTTGTTCCATTTGTGGCAAACTCGATAGACATGTCCAGCTTTGCCACAATGGTAGCACACTGGTCAATGGTTGATGGTGCACCACAAATCAGTTTACCGACGCTGATAGTTCAACGGCAGCTCTCCATGGAGCCAAGGAGTGGTGCGCACATGTCAAAGGTACGGCATCGTTTGTGCTGGCATGATCGGCGGGGTCGGTAGAGTCAACGAGGGTGACGATATCAACTCTGTTTGTAGCATAGGTGATGTTCTAGTTGTGGGTGCCAACGGTGTCGAAGTTTCATTGATTGGATGGCGTACAGCCTCTGATAAGTAAGGTGGCGCGGTACGTTCCCACAGTCTGGTGATGAAAAAGCTTGCCAGACTTGTTCCTGGACCATGTCAGCTACAAAAGATAACGCTGGCACCGGTTTCATAGGTGCATTAACAAATCCGAGCTGCCGAAGCTCTTTTCGCAAAGCCTTTCAGATAATTTCACGCAGAGGCCTGTCATTACTCGCAGCCAGTACGGAAGTGTTTGCTGCTGAAGTACTCATGTCATGCTGGGGGTATAGTTGCTGTAGGGCCCGTTCAATGGTTGTAGCCTCTTTTGTGAACTCCGCCACTGTTGTCGGTGGATTTCTCGCAAGGCCGAAAAACAGTTGCTCTTTCACTCCCTGCAAGAGATACCACAGCTTTCTTTCCTCTGGCATGTCGAGGTCTGCCCTACGGAAAAGACGGACCATGTCTTCTGGGAATATAGCAACGCTCTCATTGGATTTTTGAATGCGAATTTCAAGGAGACACTGTGCATTTTCCCCCTTGTTGATGCTTGTAAAAGTATCGAGCAGCTGTGTGCAGAAGTCGTCCCATGTGGCAAAGCTTCTTTCCCACTTGACGTACCACATACGAGCATTGTCCTTCAGATAGAAATAGACACTCAAAAGTTTGTCCTCCGAGCTGGTCTTGTGGTTGTGCTTGGCGACATGCTCGAACTGGTCTAGCCAATTTTCGACGTCTTCAAAGGACGTCTCCATGAAAGCTCTCCAGAACCACTCCGTCTTTGTTGGTTGCTTCGAAGTCATTCCTGGCCACGTGGTTTCTCAGCCTCGTTTGACTTGCCGCCAAAACAGGAAATGGCTCATCTGCCCGCTGATCGTCAGCAATGCACGAAGTTGCCAGTGATTAATAAAGGGAAAATGAGACATCCACCCAAGCGTAGCTAAGTGCTACAAAGGAAACCCATACGGGTTTCCCATATGGGTTTCCAGCTACGCTTGGGTGGATGTCTCATTTTCCCTTTATTCATAACCTCTCTCCAACTTGCTGATTTCCACAGAACTATTACGTCAGATGTTGCCAGTGGAAAGAAAGTGCATGGCTATAGATTTTTAAACTTAAGTGCTTCCAACCGATGAGGCGAGCGTCGCGAAAATGCTTGCATTAGCTAGTGATGGTGGCAGCGATGACGCGGTAGGGCAGGCTGCCTCTGCGTTGCTTGCTGGAGGCCTGGCAGATGGTTCAGTCCCTCCAGGGCTTTGTTATCACGAGGAACCACCTGCTTTACTTCGTGGAGCACCTGGATACCTTGGAGAAGGTTGTGGGCAAGCTTCACGCAAAGAAAGCTAGGCTAACGGACAGGGGATTTTCTCATGCAAGCCAGTGGGAAGTACATGGCGAGATGCTCGTGGTGATCTCGCCTCAGCATTTCTGCTGGATTTCTCAAGCTGACAGGCTGCCGCAGCAATCTACTCGCATTTTTTTTAACCAAAGCGACGCCTCAGCGGAGCTTGCATATCGCTGGATGCCCAGGACCCCTCTTCGCAGTTGTTATAGCAGTGCCATTCCTTAACGCCAACAGCTGTGGTTTGTTGCACACGATTGGAGTGCAGGCAGTTAAACGCGTGCACACAATCAGCAGCCAGATGGAGGAAGGTGGTGGGGACAGACACTGGCCTCCCTGCCATTATAGTTTTCTCACAACGGCTCTACCATCCCCTATTTTGATTTTTTTCATGCAACTCGGTTATAACAATTATCGGTTATAACAATGCAATTTTCGTGGCACTTGAATATTGTTATAAGTGGGTTCGACTGTACAGCCCACTTATAACAACACCTGTTTTAACAATATATATATCGGATAACACTATGAGCAGACGCTGCACCATCAACTTCTCTGTGTTCTATGTGCAAATAAACTACTTACTACAATGCTCCTATGCCACGTTATTGGTTATAACAATTAAATCTCGCTACTAGATATTTTCACCGTAAGAAAAGAGAAGGCAAAATGCTCCAAAATAAGAAAATGCAAGCCACTGCATCTGGCTGCGTGCTGCAACCTTCACTGCACTTGTCTGTGCTGTGCCGTGTCTGCAGCACAAAGACATTTGTGGCAAAGGTGTGCAGCGCACAGCCAGGTGCGGCTTTGGCTCGCATCATTTCCTTTTCTTCTTTCTTTTTTAGATTGTCTGTTTTTCGGCGCAGACACACAGTAGCCAGATTTTATTGTTACATCCAGTAGTGCATCATGGGAGCATTGTAGTAAGCGGTGTACTTCACCCTAGAACACACAAGAAGTTCGCAGTGTCAGGGCTGCTCATTGTTACATCCGAGATTGGATGCTTATCTCCTCTGCTTTGTTTGTGCTACCCAGTTATAACAGTTGTTGGTTATAACAATGGGATTTTCTTGGCACTTTAATACAGTACTGTTATAAGTGTATTCAACTGAGTTGATGTGACATGCTACTCAAGTAGCAGCAATGGCAATTCTCCTGAAACTTTTGGGTCCAGTTAAAATGCTCTTATCCTGTTGGCCAGGTACTACTACCGAGGTCCACACAAGGGCGACCTCAACGTCTTTGCGGACAACCTGCCAGGAGAGCCAGACAACATTCGACGCACGCCACGCGGCGGCTACTGGGTGGCCTTTGCGTCAGGCCGCTCACGCGACAAGCTCTCAGTGATGGACCACCTGTCCGCATACCCACTGGTGCGCAAGTCAGTCGTGCGTCTCCTCCACCTGCTGGGATCGGCCCTCAAGTATGCATCCACCTTCTACAACTGGGTGCCTCTAAAAGATGTAGCCTCTAGGGTAAGTATTGTAATTTCGTTTTTATAAAGAAAAAAAAAAAGACTGCAATAGCATGGTTTGGCATTGTCCTTGAACTCCTCGGGCAGTGTTCTAACTATACACAAATCTGACTGTATGTGAATGCGAGATATGAGGGTCAGCAAAATTTCTGTCATTCTTGACAGCTGTAATATGTCGTGTAGGGCCTGTAACGGCATCACACAGGTACCACTGCGCTGCCTCTAAAAAGGGATGCCAGGGAAATTACGTCACTTTCAGATTGTGAGCACTGATGCTGTTTTTCGCTTTTCAGCAGTCTGAGAAGACTTAAGGTAAAAGCTAGAAATGAAATGTTGTTTCATGACTTTTGTTTTTACACTACAATTCTGAAAAAATTCTGAGTAATTTAGTAAAGCATATAAAACCTGGTCTGAGCAATTTTGGAAGTTTATTTGGCAGTTGGCATTTGAAGGGTGGACAAAACAGTGACATATACTAATTGAGTGGAAGTCGTGAGTACAAAATCATGGTCCTGAGGCAGTATTCCTGGTGAATTACTTTAATGGCGTAAGCTGTTATGGGCTCATTCCAATAGCCGTTTTGGTTGTCGATGGTGTCCGCTGCTGTCCGCTGCTGCTGGTGTCCTTCTCAGGTGTCACCGGGAATGAGAAAAGAAATGCCCAGTTCCCGCCAGGATTGAACACAGGCCTGCTGTGCGGGAGTTAGCTACCCTACCGCTGAGCCACACCAGCGCTTGCTAGCTTGCAGCGTAAAAATGCCCTGTAATGCCAATAAATCATCATCATTAGCATCGTAGCATGCCACTTGTCACGCAATGTGGGATGCGCACCACATAGCATCTTTATGTCCAGACTTTGTATTGCAATTGCATATTACTACAGCAGGTGCCATGTCATGTAGCTGTCGCATAGGTAGCTGTACAAGGTAGATTGAGATGGTTTGGGGAAGAAAAATAAAGTTAAGGAGATGTATACAAAAATGCTAGAACAAAAAAACATATACACATACCTTTTTAAATGTGACATGCAATGTAACATGCGTGACGTGTAGCATCAATACATGGAAACTGGATTGCAGTTATGTTATCTTTCACCAGATGTCCGAACATGTAGAAGTTGCATATAGCAGATGCATGCTGCATGTAGCTGGACCTCATGAACTCGAGCAGGCTAGCTGACTATTTGTCACCATCCCGTTTCGAAGGGGTTGCCAATAAACCATCATCATCATCAACAGCATCATATCGTGCCACAGGTTCGTGGATGTGACATGTGCGCCATGTAGTTTGGATACCTATGTTTACTCTTTGGTACATGCTATGGCGCCTCCTCGCAAGGTACGAACTGTTGCTGAAGAAGCAAATCGTAGATCTACTCATGCGGCTGCAACCAGGCAATGTCGGGCTCAGCAGATTGCTGTGCTGAGAGCAGAACAAGCCACAGCTTGTTGTTGACGCCAAGCTGAAAGTTGAGATCGTTCTTGTGCAAACAATGCAAAGAGACTTTGCTACGAATACCCTCCAGTGCATGCTGCCGAGAATGAGGCTCCTATGGAGCTGCTTCTCCAGCTTACGCTGTGACTGTGCTGCATGTGCGGTGCAGGCCTGTGACTTTTCTTTTGTCTGCAAGCACTTTGGTGATATTTTGCACGACTAGTGTCTGGACACGTTGGTGCCTACATGCAATAGTGTTTGCCTGGTTCTGTGCAAGAATCGCTGTTGCTCATAGATGCCTGATGTATCAGGTGCCGAGTCACACAATATCTCGCAAAAGTGATCTACCAAAAATACCACTCCTCTTATGTTGAGCTTTTGCAAAAGGTTTAGCGGCCACTGGCACCTGTTTTGAAAGGCTCTATTTATTTATTTACGCTATTTCTTGCATTGTGTGTGTGTGGGTGGGGGACACACACACAAATAGCAATAGATTATTGTACGAGATACAAGATACAAGTGTACAATATACATAATTAAAGAAGAATGGAAACATGCAAATTATGCAAAGCTACTATACAGAATATACATAATTCACCACGAACATACGTTCCAAAGAATAGAGACCCTTCGAGAGAAAAACTACATTGCTGTCAACTTTATCATAGGGAACAGAAGAAGAGTTCATTATTAGTTTTGTTAACGATATCGTCTGAGAGTCGCTTCCATTCTTGTTTCCTTACGAAGAACAAACTACCAAAAGTGTGCATTTTGAACAGGTATTCTATTTTCATGAATTATCTTGACGAAGTGAGATGTACGTTGGTTGTGAGAGGTATTCATGGGGATTAATGGCATTCTTAATATAATAAACACTGTGAAGAAACTTGAGCCGAAGTTTCTGCCTTCTTATTGTTATTGGCTCCCATCCCTATGTCCTTTTATTTTCGATATATTTGAAAATGAATTGCAGTTATTACTTACAAACCTAGCGGCTTGATTCTGTGGTCTATGCGTGGCCAGGGGTTTGAATTCGCTTATCTCGAAAATCCTCTTATCTCGAAATGTTTCCTGCTTTTTGTAACTTCAAGTAAACTGTATAGGGGAACACAGTTTGTTTGGACCATTGGAGGCTTGGGCCCCCTATGAAAGAAAATCCTGGCTATGTCCCTGGTCTGCACAACATCCTGTGCTCAGCATTGTTTGCTTCCAAAACGTGTACAAGTTAGCTCACCTAGTTGTGTTATTGTAGCTTTGTAAAGGTTTAGATAGCTCAGGACAGAATGTTTTGAGGCCTTTGGGCATGAGGTCTCTTTAAGTGCCCAAAAGGGTTGAAGCAAGGCATGGGTAAAGGATGAAAATGTGTGCACTATTGCACTCGCATGTACTTTGCTATCAAGAAAGAGCATGCACCCTGATGACCACTCTGCTGATGTTTCAGATCGACAATGGCTGGATCTTGTATGAGGCAGTTCCCAAGTACGGTCTCATTGTGGAACTGGACGCATCGGGCAAGCCTATTCGCAGCCTACACTCACCTGCAGGCAAGATCCACCTCATCTCCGAAGTCCTCGAGCACGGTGGACACCTGTACCTCGGATCCTTCCGGAACCGTTTCATCGGACGAGTCAAAGCATAAGACTGAGACTGTTAAAAGCCACATATGCACCCAAGCCAAACCACGTGTCATGCCGGAACACGGTTCTCCAATTGTGTCACTTGTGAACGGGAAAGGAGCTATGTCTTGCAGCTTCAGTAGACGGGGCTGGAAGGTCACTTCACATATGTAAGGTCATGAAGCAGATCTTTTGGTATCCAGATGAGTGTCTTCAAAGGAAAGGCTTCTTCAACGTAGGCTGGCACATTCGAGCCTCTCTGTACCCTGGGTGTCTGCCACCTGGCTTTAACATCCGTGCTTCATTCTCCAGGCTTCTCTTGAGCAGTTGCTTTTGAACTTCTGGGGATCATTGTGAAAGCTGTAGCCAGGCCTCTAAATGCCAACAAATTTGGGCAAGTTTTTTCTTTAGTTTTGCCTTGGAAATTTAAACCAGGGATGAGGCTTGGTTGAAGGCATCATAGAAGTCACATCACTACTCGGATAGTTCTGTCATTGAAAACATCTAGCATTGTTTTGCAGACATTTGTATAGAAACCAACTTTGGTTGACCGTATCGCAAAAGGTCGCCTGACTACCTGGCCGGTTAACATGTAATGCTGTCTAATGACCCACCCAGCAGAACATTTGTAGACCGCTGGAGTTTGGAAAACTAGTGTGAAATACACCATGACTGAGGAGAGTTTTGAACATTTCAAATGATTTGAAAGCTGTACAACTCCATCAGATGCTACCATTTCAGCCTGCGCACTTTGCTTCCTTTGATTCTCATGGCTTGAAATGTGTCTAGATCTAATATTTTAGAAAGTAATAATAACAAGGCAAAGAGGTTACGTGTTACAACACTTACAAGCCATACGCCTGACTTATATGTAATGGCAAAACCTAATGCTCAGTGAAAAGCTAGAAGTGATCATCTTTAGACTCTGTTGTTTGCAGCTTACTGCACTGTCATCTAGGGCACAAGCTTAGAATCTGTTAAAGGCAGGGTTACTAAGCTTAGTTTCCCACGATTGAATTCTAAAACAATTCTTTGTTTCAAAGGCACTAAATTTTATGATGTGGCCCTGTTGCTAAAGAGACACACCGAAAGAAATTTTTTGTTCCATAGATTGTTCACAGGACCTATTTTTCACAGTGTAAGCAATCCACAAAAATTACTAGTACATCATTTTGTGGTATTTATGCTGCTTTCTCTGGAGTGGTTGTTTTTCTGAGCTGTGTAAGGTAAAAAAAAAAGGAAATGTTCAATGCAGGACAACAGCACAGCTAGTTGTTACGTGTGATGCGACTGTCGGCTTTCTACTAGTAGCTTTTCAGGGTGGAGGCATTGACAGCAGAATTGTTTCCATGTCAGATGGGCTGCTTTTGTCAAGTCAAAGTTTGATCCAGAAAGAACCAAGACCTATGTGTCAACATCTTAACGCAATACTTAGTAGTACATAAAACTGACAGCACATTCTCGCCACCTACCAAGAGTCTTAAGAGCTCTTGCTACTGTAGCTAAATTTCAAGTGAAGTCCCACCACACTAAACTGTCCTTATAATCAGTAACTGGTGGTGACTGTTACAGGCTAGGCCTGATCACAGCTGAGAGCTTTGCAGAACTGTGTGCGCCGTCACTCTAAACATTGTTTCCTTCCAACTCTTCACAAAATGTGCGAACGACAAAAGAAGAAGAATGGAAAAATGTGCTTGGCAGTTCCAAGCTTCCTTTTTGTGTGTGTGTGCATGCTGTACCAACTGCCTGGTCACACTGAGTTCGAAATACGTAATCATGGTGCTCCTCATCTCGATTTTTTTGTGACGTTTCGATTCTTTTATTTGAAGTTTCTCATCTCTGTTTGGCATCTGTTTAACGATCACTGTTTACGGCTCTAACGTTTGTACGATCGTAGCAATGGCCTCCTGAACTTGATGTAGTCAGTCAGCCTGACCGTTGCTTTATGGAGACGTGCAACAACTGTGACCGCCGCCATTGGTTAGTTGGAGTTTCACATACCAGGTTTCAATTGCAAAAGCAAAATGCTTAGTTTTAGTTTCGACTCAATGTGTTACAGACTATTTGTTCTGTGCATCTGCAAAGCAGTAAGCAGTTAATCAACCTTCAGTGAAATCGCAGCTGCAAGTGTCCCTAACTTTATTACTTGACAAGTATTGATGACATATTGTATCACTGTAATTTACTAATGTCTTCCCTACATGTGCTGGCTGTTGCGAACAGTGAAGCTGGTTTGTTGTGACAAATGTGTTGGAGATGATGTTGTCAAACCAGCCGACCCTTCTTCCATTTCTTAGCTGTCAGCAATTAGTAAAACACACAAATGCATACCTTCCTGCTGCCTCATAGGAGAGATAGGGGCTCCATGTGACTACGCCTTTCATCACATACTCCGTGTCTTTGTACTAACATGTTGTTAAGCTTAAGGCTAGTACACGAGCAGTTGAATTCCTTGTTCTTAGTTTTACATAACTGCAGTTTTACAGCAGTGCATGTCATGGGCCATTCCACGGCTTGGAATGAGGCTCGACACCTTGAATGTAGCCAAAGGCCAAAAAGAAATCCCACTCCACCTCAGGATTTGATCCTGGGTCTGTACATTACCCCAGAGCTATGTTGGCTGCTTCAGACATGCCAATTTAAAAAGAGCTCATGATGCCGCTGAATTCCTGAGACTTCCACAACATTAAAAAATACAACACTATCATGCACGGCTCCTAGTACACCCTATGTGAAGCACTGAAACCAAGAAAAAGAAATTCTAAAGACGTCAGTGTAGTTTTCTTGCTTTTCATGTAATGCAAAATGAACGCTACCCCTGTCCGTCTTTTCCCAATTACCAACCTGTCCCTGTGGAGAGGACAAGGGAACGTGATTAAGTCATAACAAGATGACAAAGTTTGCGCCATTATTGCTGTGGTTACCACTGTGAATGTACCACGAACTACGAATTGTACATGACCATTTTTCTTTTTCTTCGCTGTCTTTTGCTGCGTAATATGTCATGCATCCATGAACGCCACTCACTGGTGGAAGACATTCCAAATGCTTGCTACTGGGCATTCTCTTCATGGTGATATAGTTGTAGTGCGTGTTTTTATTTTGCATGTTTAATATCAAACTTAACAAAATTAACACCTTCTTGGTTTGTCGAACATTCATGCTTTTCATTTCTCTGACTGGAAGTAGTTTATGGGTCACTGATCATTCCACAATATAGTTTTTTACAAATTGCCTTCACTATCTACAAAGTTTATCCTTTTTATGAATACCGTATATGACATTGTAAAAAAAAAAACAGTGTTGTGGAAATAAGATGAACGCGGTGAAAGTCAAACCTTTACTTACTGTGCATTGCCAAAATGACTTTTGTGTTTACTGTAGTTTGTCACTTATTTAGTTGCTGAAGGACGTTTGCTCATTAGTCATTTGGTTGTGCACACAAATTGATGACGAGCTGTGTGTGGTGATTGTGATATGCAACACTTTGTAACTGACCTCTCATCCATGGACATTATATTTTAATTTTTTGAACTGTTGTGGTTCAACAAGGCACACTAAGGTGTGACCTTTGTTTTCGAAGTCTTATTTCTCTTGACGAGGCAGAAAAGTGAAGTCTTGTTAAATGTGCACTTGATTACCTCACAATGCCCTCTAGATTATTTCGGTTATTTGTTATATGGCATTACATGTGTCAGGTACAGTGAAGGTATTGTTTTTAGGTACTACATAGATTGTTTAATTTCAAAAGCATTCAGCACATAATAAAGTATTGTGCCGATTTGCTGAGAAAGAGTGTTTGAGCCATATGTGTACAACTACTTTTGTGCAGTAGTCATGTGGGCATTGCACGTAGCACTGCATCATAAACTATGTATGTGGGTTTCTTTAACGCACTGTTTTCTACTTTGTGTGTTCCACTCTGAAAGTGAGATTTCGGATTCAAAATTTGTGTATTTACAGTCTGAAAACAAAGAAAAATATACATATATACATTCTTACGTGTGTGCATTCTTGTGATTCAGCTTATTTTGTTTGAACTGTTTCAGTCAGCCAGTTGAAACCTATTATGGCGTGATTAACATGCACATGTTAAGATAGTATAGGTGCTGTGCAAGAAGTACATTTGCTGAGTTAGGCAACTGTCGTGCTCACAAAAGAAGTTTCAAAATTGTTAAATGTATCAAACACCTGGACACTTTAAACCATCTATCTACACTTTAATTCTGGTGACTGCACTGATCTACCGAGCACCAAATGACAGGACATTATCTAATATGTTTATGTCTGTGTTGCAAATCACGTAATGCAAAAAACCAAATGTGATCATTTTTGAAGGGGCGAAGCATTAAAATGACAGCAAGGTCTAGGACTGCATTGAAGCTCCTCAGATGGTGTTCTGATATGCAGGTGTTCTAATAACAATAGCATCTGAGGGAACTGCTGCTGCACAGCAGAAACAACCCCACCCTGGCAGTTACCAGGTGTCTCAGAACGCCAGTGGCATTGTAGGCATTGCACCTCTATTGCACATGTGATGTGGATGAAGGGAAACCGTCGGCCTGACTGTTTTCCTTCAGTCTCATCTCATGCACCATCGACGTGCGGCGCCGCAACACTGCTGGCGGTGTTCCTCATGACGCCAGCGTTCTGAGAAACTCGGTAGCCGCCTGGGCACCTTTTCTGTTGCGCAGCAGCAGTTGCTTCATGGGCTGCGTCGCTCCAATGTGCCGCCTCCACATACCAGAATACCATACGAGGAGATTCAGTGCAATGCTAAACCTTCAGGCAGAACTGCCAAATTGAAGTTTACTGTCCATTCCATTCAGACCAATGTATACACACAGAGGATGTTAGTGTTCGTGCACACAATGCTCATGCCAGCAGTGGAAGGCAGAACGTTGCCCTGGCTGTTCTGCAGGGCATGACGGTGCATCCATTTATTTGGCTTCATTATTTTTGCAGCCAAATGCACTGCGTGTCACGTCTGGAGACATTCTAATCTGCCACATGTGGTCTTGAGCATGCGCCTTCGATACCATGACGGCATGATGGCGCGAGCAGCGAGAATGCAGCTCAAATGTTTGTATAATTGCTGTCATAATAGGTAATATCAATATGGCGATCATTGCTGGTGTTCACTTTAAACACATGTGCATGGACAGATTGTCAGGTGATGTGCCGGCCTGGAATTTAGCTAGCAGACACTACCTCCACTCGCCGTCCGCTGACATCATAATGTGGTCATTAGGGCCACATCAACAACACTTCTGTCAGTCAAAAGCACAAAATTTTACATGCAAAAGCTCGTACTGTAGCTTTTGCTGTGATGACTGCAGAAGTAAACTAAAGGGCCTGTGTTGCCAAAGGAATTCATCACTGCTCAAGTATTCTGTGCTCGCAATTTTTTTTTTCAGAAACAACTATATGAAAGCTACAAGTGAAGTTTGGGCAACATTGATGTTTGTACGAAGCCAAGCAAAGATATTGTTTGCTAGGAGGCGTCCGAAGATTGCCTAGAAATATGTAAACATCCATCAGATAGATGACCTATGAATAGAAGGAGTAACATTATTGATGATGCAGTTGCACACTTTGAGATTTTAATGCAGTTTTTTATTGAAAGACATACGCTTGACAATTCACAAACAGTGCAGCTTCATTGCCTGGCCCATCCAGTTTTAAAATGAATGGCTTTATTGGCTCTTTTGCCCGTTCTCGTGGTAGTCATACTTTCACCACCGATATAAATTAAGGCACCGTTGCAAAGGGCCCAAGCCCTTGCAACCTTCACCCTGTGGCAGCTGTGAGCGAGGAGAATTGCAGTCATCTTTCACGTGGCACTCGTACCACCACATATGAGGAATCGGCTCATAAGAATAGCCACCTGTGACTGTCCGACTCTGTTCTCTATAAAATTATGAAAATGGACAAGTGCTACCTAAGTATCCTCTCTGCAGCAAACATACACCTTCAACCACACGTTTCCTTTAATAAAGCGAATAGTTTTCCGGAAGCATTCGGCTATTTGCTTACATTGATGATGATTATCAGTGGTTTCCGCACAATTTTTTATTATTTTTATTGCTTTAATTTATAGGGGCACTTGCCTCTCAGCCTATAGTTGTAAGTGTAGCAAGAATGTATACAAGAATAAACAGTTATCTGTTGTGCCGAGAATGCAGTCAAACATGCGTAAATGTTTCGAACTTTCATTTCATGGGTTGTGGGGCCTGCTTTGTTTCAGTGATAGACAGAGCATGCTTGCAGCTGGCAGCTGGCTTGCATTCTTTACATTTCAGTTTGTTCGATGGCGGCAAGCGTTTTTCTTGTTTTTGTTTAATTATTATTAAAGAGCGCAGCTGCGTCGTCAGAGTAACCGAGCGAACGAGCAGGCGAAAGATAAAGAGCCAACGCGGCGCGTAGCGGGGGATCAGAAAAGCGGCGAGTGCGAAGAGGCGCAAAGAGGTGGAGAGGAGGCGCGGAGAGGTGCGAGAGGAAAGCGGAGAGGAAGGTGCAGCGGTACCATGAGGCGGAAAGCGTGAGAAGGAAAGCGTAGTGCGGCGACGATGGCTACGACATGGCGCCGGAGTAGCGCGCGTCGTTAGAGGGGTCCTGTCAGCGGTGGCTGCTGCGAATCGGGCCCACGCGTCACCCACGCGCTGGATCTCGCGATCTACAGATTAGTTAAGATTAGTGAGTCAGCCGCGCCACATTTCACTCCGTTGACAACGTGCCGCACGAGGCGGTTGTCTGTATAGAGTTGCGCTCAAATTTCGCATTAGCGAGTGAATCGTCGGCGAAATTTTTTTTTCAGGCATTCACAATGCAAGGCTATAGCTGTTTCATATTCCCACGTTTATCATGTTTTTTTTTGATAAATTGGTGCAACAGTTCCATGTCTGCCTTCTTATAATATGATAAGAGCAAACTTGTGCTAGAAGTGCTTTTTATCGTTAGCATGAGTAACTGAGCATAGAAAAGGTTATAAGGCTATAATAGTATCTCGTTTTTGCACACGACGAGCAAGAAATAACAAGGTATGGTTATCTTATTTGGTGAAGCACAGACTTTTTGTCGACATCCGTACCAGTATCAGGTGGCACAGTTTTTCTGCGAAACATTATATATGGACAGATTAAGTTTCGGTCAAAAAGTGCTGCTATATCTGAGAGCAAACTTAGCAAAGTGGTCGGAACAGCCTCTGTGGAAGTTTAGCAAATTATTTTGCTGTTTGCATTAATGGTACACAACAACTGGTGTATGCCTACGAGGAACGTTCAGATCTGTACAAAATATATAACACGATATCTCACATTAAAAGTGCGAATGGTTTCAATGACAGCATGCTTATATATACCGGGTGCTGTTGTTGCTTTGTTTTTGTAGATCGTGCAAAAATTTGAAAAACTGCTTGTGGCAAATAGCATAGTACCTCATATGTTTGACGACGCATACCTCGAAAAATTACCGGTATATTCGCTCCAACTGCGTATGCCTATAGCAAACTCGCCGGCTGAAATTTGCAAATTGCAATATGTGTCGTAAAGTAACTAATTAAAAAGGTCATTAATAATGTTTGTTAAATAGCCGATGACGCATTTCGATTTCTCGTGCGCGCAATGCCCGCGACTTCGAGTAATCCAGCGCAAGGACTACAATTACGCTATCTGCCACCGATTCTGTGATTAGAAAAAAAAAAAACAGAAGAGAGGGCACGGATATAGGCATAGGTCAAGCTCGCGTTTTTATCACCCACTTGAGCGACGGCTGGAAGCGCCTGCTATAGACGCGCGCGTGTGCTAGAATTTCCCCGATAGCGCTCAGAACGCCGTGCCGAAAACAAGTACTTGTGTTTAGCGGATTAGAAAACTGCAGGATGAAATCTCATAAGGCTGTTCTTCAGCTGTGTCCGGTAAATATTTGAATCAGCCGGGCCGCGCATGGGTTATTCGTATTTGGGTGTTTTTGTTTACCAACAGCGCGTGCGCGCGGTTGTGGGCTGTCTGGTCCAAGCACTCCGTACAGAAAAATAGTTAACCAGCGAAGCTGAACCGTGCGGCCCCGGTATTTATCACTGGGTTAATCCCGACGGTTCATTAAACGGCGGCTTGGGAGGCCGCCGGATCATCGGTACACAGTTGCTGCTTGCGCTTGGCTGCACGAGCTTGTTCTTGTGCCCGGGCTGCAGCATCGGCACGGCGTAGACGAGCTCGTTCCAGGTTCTACTCGCGGCGTTGCTGATCGAAAGCTGCCTGCCCCTCAGGAGTACGTATACATGACGCTTGACCTATCCATTTCACAGCCGGCAAGAAATTGCTGCGTGCATGCTCGGCTGCGACGGAGTGCAATGACGTCACTACTGGAGCAGCCGGTCGCGCGCCTCTTTTTTTTTTTTTCGCATGCGCATCGGGTAATTGGGCCGGATGAGTTTTTGGCTTTTGGCGTACACCTAGGCGACAGACGGACGGACGGACGAATCGGCTAGCTATAACTATACCAGGCTCGCTGTAAAAAAAAAGAAAAAAAACGAATGAAAAATGAAGTGCGCGGGAAACGCACTTAATTGTTACCCAAAGAGAGATAAAGTGTTACATCAGACTGCGCGTGCGCAATCGGTCACTATAGGACGATGACCGGCCGCGAGCCCGCACGTCTGCCAATAAGCTTCGCGATACGCTCAATCCTAGATAGTTGACAAATTAAAAAAAAAAAACGCTTGTCAGTTCCGCGTCGCGTCATCGCTATGGTTGGGATGAGTTGGAGCATATAATACGCAGTGGAACAAAGTGCGTGCGCATAGCGAGGGACTCTGTACGTGAGCGAACGCCTCGGGGCGTTGTGAAGGATCAGTTTTCCTTCCTCCAGCGCCGCTGCGGTGTTATCTCTCGCCCCTCAAACCGGTCGCTGTAGCACATCCTCACCTCACGTACTGCGCGCGCCACGCCGCCCGCCGCATCGCCGGTCTCACGGTCAAACGCCAGAGCGACAGCCGCAATTGCGCTCAAGGTACACGCACGGAGGAATCAAGGCAAGTTCGCGGAAAGTCTTTCTTTTCTACGCTCCGTAAAGGTCTTGTGTCGTGTCGATGACGGCCCGAGCTGCCCGTTACTCACAGTCCAGCGGCCACCATCTTTGAAAGCAGACACCCCTCGAGCAGACGACAGTGCGAAGCGAGCAGCTCGAGGGATTACAAGTTGCTGGCGCGCCTTGGCATACTATAGCTTCGACAGGTTAACGACCTTTGCTGAACTGCGTCAAGGATAATTGAAATTTAGCTTAAATCCTTGCGCAAGAGTCGAAGGAACTTTCTTTTTCCTACGAGTCCATTTTGTGTTTTTATTAACTTTCGTTCCTGTCCGCGCCGCAGTGGTTGCTCAGCCGCTGACAAGATGGTCACGCGGACTTTCAAACCGATATTCAAGATCACCGTGTACGTGGTAACGTTTGCCCTCGTCCTGCCCTTGATTCCTATGGCGTTGGACTTCGAGCCTAACGTGAACACGTGAGTATGTATGAAGCACTTCGCGCCGCAATTTTTTAGCGCTGTTTACCGGGGACGCCGCAAAAGTTCACGGGTGAGGAGGCTATGAATGTGCCGGGGGTCATGTGCGAACGCGCGCGCCTGCGTGGTGTGCCATTGCGTGACAGTTCCGAAACTGGTAGATGGGCGTTCCCGAAAACCTGTCGCGCGAGATTGGACTTGTATTACGCGTCGTGAATAGCAATTTCTCCGTTGCCGGCAGGACGTTTAGACACACGAAGAATGCACTGCGGTTATGTAATTAAGTTCGGCTCGCCTGCTGAATCCACTATCCATTTGCATGCGTCGTGGACTGCGACCCTGTACACGGGCTCGACGAATGAAAAAAATGCCCGCAACCGTTGCGAAAATTCTTGTCCAACGCAATAACGAACGTGTTCATGTTACATTTGCATTCAGGGAAGCGTTAAATTCCGTGTCTTGTCATTTTCCTGCGTGAGAATACATGTATCCTACACTTCCGAGATATATATATATATATATATATATATATATATATATATATATTGCGCTATTAAGAACACGTATCAGGGATCAAAAAGACATGTGGCAGAGCATCCTACATCTGGCAGTAGTCTGCAGCTACGAGGGTCATTTTAATGGGATTGTTAAAGGGAATGTCAAACTCACTGTCAAGCTGTGCAAGTGTTTTAGCAAGTATGAAGTGCATGTGAAATATATAACGACTTAAATTTACAAAAAACCTTTGAAACGTCTGGTTTAAACCTTTGCCTATCTACCAAATGTGTCCCCCACATAATTTGTGCCAAAATAAAAAAATAAGTGCCACATAGCTGGACAGAACCAAGGTAATCTTGTTTGCCATCGCTTGGAGCAAGTCGGACTATTTTTTGTTTTGCCTAATTACAGAATTGGTTATACAACCAACCTCTCAAATATTATATTCAGAGCAGTGTCAGACAAAATTGTAGACCATCCTGAAAGATACCAGATCCAGCTTTCTGTTACTGAATATGTGCTGCATAAAGATTATTTCCAGAATAAGCCTGAAAGAAGGCCTGCATGAAAAAGTGCTGCGCAATATAGTTGTGTGGCAATTTTTTTTGCAACGCATTACCTCAACACAACAATGTACAACAATGTGTTGCACATTTGTACAACACATTTAATGCAACATTGCCTTGGTTCTGTCCAACTACATGGCACTTGTATATTTTTAAATTTTGGCACAAATTATGTGTGACGCATGGTACATAAGTCGACATGCATTTCTGTAGCTATAGCACATCATATATACATAAGTAATCAAAGTAAAAAGAAAAATGTGGTGAAACATTAATTTCTTGCATTCCTGTACAAGAAGCTTTTGCCTCTCATGAAAAGGTCTGCTTGTTCAGATTAGTTATGCAGAAATCTGCAAAACGTAGGCAGACTAGTAGAAGTCAAAATTGGTTAACATAGCCTTGCTATGTACATGGATGCTAATCTTTCCATTTATGAAAACTTGTCATGTGAATTTGACTAATCTTGCAAAAAAAATTAAGTGCGTATATAGCAGATATGTTTATTTAGATCATGCAGAATTTTTATTAAATTACCTCTAACACATAGCACAATTCTAGTCCTTGAGCTGGTTTACTTGAAGAGGTGGACATTATTTGTATGGGAAATCAAAAGGCATTATTGACTAATGAAAAAAATTAAACTGGTTTCAACAGGTTACATAAGTTGTTGCACTTTACAAATTGTAGCTGGCAAATTTGCAAGGCATATCCACATGAAACAAATTCTTAGGATGACACCGGTATGGAGATATTTCTAAAGTGAGCAACAAAATACCTTGTCAGTCCAGTTATATTTGTGCTTCAAGAACAAAACTGCGTTTTGGTAAAGTGGAACAGTGCATATGTAATTACTGCAACATTGGCACTGTATATCTTGAAACTGGTGCCATCTTCACATTTTGTACCAATTGGATACACTTTGTGAACTGACTGGCTACAATCAGTAAATTGCATTGTGTTGTATAATAATTAGTTAAAAGTTAATTAATGAAATTGTGGTAATTAGCCCATTATGCATTTCAATTCATTGTGCAAGTAATGTCTGCCTCTTCGAGCGATCCAGTTCAAGGATTAGAATTGTGGGAACCACCACAGGCAATCTTTAAAAAATTTTGTACAGTCAATGAAAGGAAAGTCCATTTGTACGAGGCCACACCTTGCTATTTCAGGGCTGGTGTGCAAGACCTAAAAGGGCCTTTAGAACCGAACGATAAACTAGACCATGTTGAGTACCTCTTCAAAGATAAACTTCGTGGACCTGAATCACTGCCCGTGCACAAAGGTAAGGCAAATATACAGCATTTTCCCTGCCGCCTCCTATAACTGCTCTTTTTTTAAAGTGTAGCACATGCTTTTATCTTACGAAAGCTATGTCTTTGACTGATAGCCATGTACTGTTCTCTACAGGAATGTTCTTTGTCCAGGAAAGTGTGGCAATTATTGCTAACCTTTCTACAATTCAATTCCTTCAATCACAGGTAGCATTTACACTGGGACTGAGGGAGGCGAGATTTACAAGATCACTGGCAATAAGGTGACACTCGTCACCAAGTTAGGCAAAAAATGTGGTAAGTTGTTCAGGTTGTGCACCAGGTTTATAGCACTTGCTTTTCTTGCATTGCACATTTAAGCACTGTAGTAGATAACAAAGGGCGTCTAATTACTGTTTCTGCACCCCTTTTTGTTCTTTGAATGAAAAATTGAGTAAAATATAGTGCTGAATACCTGCCGTGGTGACGTAATGGTTTGGCATTGTGCTGTTAAGCCAGAGGGTGCAGTATCAAATCCCGGCTGCAGTGGCCACATTTTGATGGGGGCTAAATGCAAGGACACCCATGTACTAGGTATTGGGTGCACGTTAAAGAACCCTGGATGATCAAAATTAATCCAGAGGTCCCACCACGGCATGTCTCATGACTATATTGTGGTTATGGCAGGTAAAAACGCCGTAATTTTAATTCTAGTGCTGAATATTTTAGTTATTTGTATTAGTCGTGCAACATTCTAGCTTCTGATTTGATGTATGACTTCTGATTTGATGCATCTGATTTTATGTACAGTAAGGTCCAACCTTAAAGTGAACACTTTACCTGCACTGACTGGGGATCACATTTCACATGAAAGCCTACAAAATAATGCTTGCTCAATGCTTCACAGCAGCCATGTTTTTCCTGAAAAAGTTGATGTGTACGATTAAGTTAATTAGCTGTTTGTTTTAACAGTGGACGGTACTGCACATTCTGGCCTTCCTGGCTCTGAATTTCCAGTTGCTCTCAAGGTTAAATCAATGATTTTCCTGAACATTATTCATAATCATGCAGATGCAAAATTTGTCTAAAATCTCTGAAAGAACCGAAACCTGAACAAGTTGCTGCACTCATCATCAGAACAAAGTGCCAGCAGACAAAATACAAAGTGACGAAACTGAAGTGCCACTGTTTGTCTCCTTCAATTGATCTTTCGTTCACTAAAGCATTATTCTGTGGATGATAGTGTGACAATTGCCTACATGATTTAAATATGTTACCATCTTTCTAATGTAACTTCGAATAACATATTGCAATTGCAGAATAGAAGAATCTGAGTGTACAAAGCAATTACTCGGTTCTTTACCGTCCATTTAAAATGGAGTTAATTTTAGTGGTGCATTTTACTCTGCACTACATCTACTGGAGGAAACCTGCATCCCTCAACAACAAACAATAAATACGTACTTCAAAGTACTCATTGTTTGCACTGAGACATCATACTTACAAAGTGCAAACGTCATGCACCTAACTAATGAGTAAGCAGCGTTGCTAAAGAAGTCTAGAATTGGCTGTTTATCTAATCTTTCCTGTCATTCCACAGAGGGCTTGTGGGAAGAGGAAGTGTGCGGTCGGCCACTCGGAATGCGGTTTAACAAAGACGGACGTCTTTTTGTTATCGACGCTTACTATGGACTGTACGCCGTCAACGTGGAGACTGGTATGCACAACTTCATAGACAATTGACACTGTGCTGCTGTAACTTGCGGGTTTCCGCAGAACTATTTCGTGAACTTCCATTAATTTTTGTTTGTGCTAGTTGGTGCAAAGAAATTGTCGCAATATGTTTGCAATCGTCTTCATTTTTTTGTTATCGTATCATTTAATCCAAAGTGTTTCGAGCTTCTTCTGTTTTACTTGTAACGTTGACTCATGGCAAACATTGTAAGTGCTGAAATGTGAAGTCCACACAGTCCATCCATTCATTGGGGATGTGAAGGAGCCTGCATGAAATTGTTTCACTCTTCTGTTTGTGCTATATTAAGCTGTCGTTTGTGCTGCAAGTGACAAACATGAATTTTGCAAGCCTCCCTTCATAAATCTAAGTGTCCATTATGTTATCTTTGATGTATTGATCTGCTTGTCAAAATACCAGTTAATGCTCTGCAGCTGGTTAAGCTCAAACTGAAATTTCCCGATGGCATCCACTTTCCTGAAAAGGTTCTGTTCAGCACCTTCTGCCGTCTAGCACTGAAATTGAAGGAAAGAAAATTGTTTTCGGCGATGACATTGATATCGATGATGACGGCTCTGTGTACATCAGTGAAGCGAGCAACAAGTGGCCCCTGAAGAAGATCATCTACACTGTCCTTGAGCACGAGAACACTGGCAGGTAATTCTGAATTTATTGTTGCATTTGTTTTAACTTGTAAGGGAATTTGTAGTGACATGAGTTGTATGTACAAGTAGTGTTACTGTGATATGAGAGCCGTCTTAAAATAGCAGTCAAAGCTCATTAAAAAAAGTTGCATCCGACACAAAAATACTTTCAGTATATCAGATATGCCATATAATATTTATTTTCATGACATGCTGATAGCGATGTGGGAATTATTGTTTAATTCATTATATCAGTGTAAATGAGGTTTGATAATGCTATTGTCAAGCAGTGCTGCAAATTTGACTAACAGATGCTGCATTGCAGGCGCCTTATAAAGTCCTAACACAAGATGGGATGCTTTCGTATCTCCCTGCTCGCTTGTGTTTGTGGAGAATTCATTACCAATAAATGAGATGTTGAGGTCTCTACCGAGGGCTTTTCTTTATAAAAAGTGTCCCAGGAGGAAACAATTTGAGTATTTAATCTACATTGCAATCGCTACGAAATGTATGCCGAAATTTATGTTCTATGGTTTTGCCACGTAAAACCCCATAATCTAAATTTATGTTCTAGAATGCCTTAACAGATTTGTCTTGTAAACATAAGCATTAAGACCCATTGTGGTGACTCTGTGGCTGTCGCATTGTGCAGATAAGCACGGTGTTGCAGGTTCGATTCCTGGTCTCGATGGTCATATTCGCGTGAAAGCAGATTGCAAAATGCTCATGTACTGCACTTTTGGCGCACGTTAAAATATCCCCTGGTGGAATTATTGATGTACATTCAGCCACAAAAGCCTATGGGACACAGGATTTACAAAGACTATTTCTGTGAAGCCACATTGCCTTGAATTCAAAGTTTAAATCTGCAATATAACTTGGGTAAACTACAATGATTAATTAAAGTAGAAATGCCATGTGTTAACCGAGCAGAAAATCTCATGTCATGGAACATGTATTCTGGCCAGCTGTCCATACATGCCCACTGATGTCGTATCATATATGCACATAGCTACAACTAGCATAGGAACACGTATGCATTAAATCAATAAATTATAAACGCCTCAATAACAAAGCTGTTCAGAACACCCAATAAAGCGTGAAGGTTACGGCACACCACGGGTGCCAGGTGCTATTGTGCGACCATTCGTCACCATGTGACATATTCCTCATACAAAGGTTATTCTTGCCAGAGGCTACATGGGGCATTAAAAACAAAAGAATATCTGCAATACCAGCTGTTTTGGAGAATGTGACAGCAGGAAAAGAAATTATAGAGCTTGAAAAGCTGCGATGGGATTACGAGGAAGATTCACTCCCTTCACTAGAGCGACCTTGATCACGAGGAAGGAAGAAATTAAGACTCTTGGCTCATCCATACGTTCCAATGGCCTTTCATGATGACGTGTGTGTAAGCATTGCGTGCCTCTTTCCTTACTGAACTCTTGGAAGCGTGCCAGGCATGCGTGTATATAATGGGGCTTCCATTTTTTTTTTTTGGCATCTGACTATATATTTACTGTTTTTGTTGTTGACTATTTTTTTCCCATTTCTGACCTTGTGGCTGACTTCCTTCCAAGAGCTATTTTTTTTGGCAGGTGCTGAGGATGCTTTCTGTGAATGAATAAGGTTAATTGTAATAGTTAACAAGAAAAATCTGTTGGCAGTGACTTTAAACACTTTCTGGTAATTCAATATCTTGTAGAAGTAAAATGTTATTCACAACCTTCAATGAGCAAAATTTACACTGCAGTTGTTTCTGCTTTCCCACATTTTTAACTGTTAATTTTGAAGTTAAGATATTCACGAAATGCCACAAGTGCAACCTGAGCAGTTTTGCTTTATTCTCAACATCAGCTTCAGTTATGCAGCTTGAACAAGATGTACAGAAAAACTTTGTACTAAACCCCATACCAACACAAATTGCCGAAAATTGGGCTTTTCATTTTCAATAATCCATGCAAGCGAGTGTGTTCTCTAATCTTATTGCCTTCCCCACTTTTCAAAACAAGGATTCTCAAGTTTGATCCCAAGACGCAGAAGACGACTGTGTTGATGAAGGGCCTGCACCTTCCCAATGGAGTCCAGATTTCCCATGACAAGAAAAGCCTCTTGGTGTGCGAGCTGTCCATGAATCGCATCCTAAGGTAATCGAGCCTAGCTGTCGGCGTAAGCGCTCTAAAGAATTTTCTCTGGAATGCACAGGAATGTAATATCTGTGCTTGTGCATGCAACCTGGTTGTATTTATCATCACACTTTTGGCCTACTTCAGGGAAATGACAGCGTGCCATACTCGCAAAAGGTTCATTTTTGAAATTTCTAGATCTTTGTTTCTTTCATGTTGTGTAATGACTGCCTCCACGCTTAGGCTGCTTTCCTGATTGAGTTAGTTTCAGCTGTGTCACAAGGCCCAACAGGTGCTTTAATTCATTCTATATATTTTGCAGAAAGATTTTGCAGAAATATCAGCAAGACAAAAAATCTCTATCAGGTTTTCGCTTAAGAAATGCTAGCATAGAAAAAAAAAGTGAGGTCTATATAAATTTTGTTGGTCCATCAGCTGCTTTCTGTGCCATTACATGGTGTGAGAGCAATGCCAAACTACAGACGTGCTTTGCACTGGTACTCGTGTAACAATGCAGTGTGATTGTGTGGAATTGGCATGCTGGCTGCAGGCCAGCCAACTCGAGCCACTGGACAGTTGAGTTTATTGTGTGTGTGTGTGTGTCACGCAGACTGGTGTAACTAATTACATGCAATTTGTAATCAATTACATTTTTGTAATTGAATTACTTCATTTACTCAGTAACTCTCATTGTAAATTACTTTTTCAGTAACCGGTTACATGTAATCAGTTATTTATTGACGAGACAAGCTTTAACATGTGACGCAGCTTCGCGAACCTTAATTTCGCAAAAACTACAATAGAATGCCAAGATCGTGCCGCGTAGCACTCATAAGTACACATGTTCAGACAGGCAAACCCAGGGGCTCAGCATTTGTTTCCTCATTGAACCGGTGCTGGTATTTCTCGCTAGCGATCTAATGCTGCTTAGGACGTTAATGCAAAGAAATCGGACAATTTTCCAGCTTTTCATTTTTCATTGGCACAGCTGGGGAGCTTCAAGTCCCAGCAACAATGGAGCACTGCAGTGTATAGATGATTTGGATGGCGGAGTAAGCACATTGTTGTCCTCAAGATTCATATAAGTTGCAACACTGTCCTACATCCCAGAGCTTGCAGTGAGCGAACTGGCTAACCTCCCCGTCTTTCCCTATATTTTCCACCTCGAACACGTTTTTAGTGCTGCTGCTGATGTCTTCAGAACAAAATTGAGGTCCAATTACCGACAAAATTTTTAAAAAGAAATTGTTAGTGCAGATAATTCAGCAATGTATGAGGGGCTGCAGAGGATGCACTGAAAGTGCCAGGCCAGCTCTTTCGATTTAGGCACTGTATCTATGCAATGCTAACAAATGCTGCGAGGAAAGCAACAAAGTAATCAATTACTATCATGGGGCAGTAATTGGTAACTGTAATCAATTACATTTTTTAATAAAGTAATTTTAGTAGGTTATTTTGTTTCTGTAACATGTACAAGTCTGGCAATACATATTATAATATTGTAATATTGTTCAAGTTATAACTTCAACAATAAAGCTTGGAACAAAACAGCTACTGAACAAAGCAGTTTCCTAGTGCAACTACAGTGTTGACTCTTCTGTTCGTATAGCAGATTGTAGCATTGCCTACAAATTTCAAGCCTGTCTACATCCCTTCTTTCAGGTACCACCTCAAAGGTCCAAAGCAAGGTCAGACTGAGGTGTTCGTTGACAACCTTCCAGGCTGGCCCGACAACATTCGGCCAAGCAAGCGAGGTGGCTACTGGGTGGCATTTGCGACGGGCCGCTCCTCCAATGACACAAGTGTCATTGACTACTTCACCCCCTTCCCATTTATCCGCAAGGCAACCATCCGCTTTGTCTATCTTGTTGGAACAGCATTGAAGACGGCCTCCCGATTCTACCCTATTCCCTATATCAAGGATTGGGCAGCTCAGGTTAGTCTATGTAGCACACATTGCCAGTGCTACCAGACTTGTTTAATGTGTCCACTGTACAACCTAGGCGCCTCCCAGCAATCTCCAATCACCCCTGTCTTGCATCTGCTGATTTCGTCCTGCAAATTTCCTAAATGTTTAACACACGCAAGTGTGCATAACATGGTGTACGTAACATGGTGGCTTAGCGGCTATGTAGTTGCACTGCTGAGCATAAGGTCGCAGTTAGACTCCTAGTTGCCGTGGTTACATTACATTAGGGGTAGAATGCAAAAACTCGTGTGGCCATGCTTTGGGTGCCCGAAGTGGTCAAAATTAAACCCGAGCCCTTTACTTCGGTGTCCCTCTTAGCAGTGGGTTATGATATACCTTTGAACAGTCGCCCACAGCCAGTTTCACTGCAGTTGATCATTAAAAGCCACCTATTGTTTTAAAGTGTGAATGGTTTTAATAAGGCTTGCTATTTCATTAGCTATTTGATTTTTTTCACCCGCCTTGGTTGCTCAGTAGCTATGGTGCTGGGCTGCTGAGCACGAGGTCGCAGGATCGAATCTCGGCCATGGCGGCTGCATTTCGATGGGGGTGAAATGCGAAAACACCCGCGTGCTTGGATTTAGGTGCACGTTAAAGAACCCCAGGTGGTCGAAATTTACGGAGTCCTCCACTAGCTACGGCGTGCCTCATAATCGGAAAGTGCATGGTTTTGGCACGTAAAACCCCATAATTTAATTTTATTTATTTGATTTTTCACCCCATTTTGTCCTATGCATGTCGGTGCATTAGAAAGTTGGGAGACAAATGGAGAGCTGTGTTAAGAAGCACATCTTCGGTAATGGTGCCTTTACAACGACTGGTAATCGACACTGCAGGGTCTTTGTAGCTGAGTGGATCAGGGTAAAAATGCTTTTTGATGACTGTCTACTCCTGCGACAGTGCTTTTAGCTGCCTTGTGTAATTATATCTTGTAGCACATAGAACGATAATTAATGAAAATGTAAGAGCAGCTGTGCTCTGTGGTAGTAGAACCTCGTCGTGATAGTTGTATATGACACAAAGAATGCCTTCATTATATTCCATATTCGTTACACAAGTATATTATATTCATTACATGCTGATATCAGTAAGAATTTTATATTTACTTCATGTCTGTGTTGTACAGAGTTTTGTTGCATGTTACATGAAGTTTTTTTTCTGGAAATGAGCCAGCTCCAGAAACCAAAACTAGGTTAAATTGTGCTCCAATGGCAAGCACATATAATCAGCTTTCCTCTAAAAAGCCTGTTGGAACAAATTGCTTCAGATAGCACCAGCAGCACAGATACTGTTTCAGATCGAACATTGGCCAGATCCTGCTGGTGTACAGATCAAAATGAGTCAAATCCACTCCTCCTATAGGACTTGCCACACAGTGTGATCAAGGCTCTATGGCAGTCTCTTTGGGAGTTGTGTCCCTGGTTTCGTTACAGCCTTCAATGTAGCTCCAGAAAGAGATCCTGTGAGACATTACAAATGAGGCTCTCTGTGGTTTCAAGCAGACGAATTTAGTCTCTCCAAATATTATTCTCAGTGTTCATGGGGCATAGCAGTGCCCCTAATTGCCAATGTTCCAATAGCTTTTCTACTACAGTAACATCACACTGTTCTAAAAGTCATTTTCAACAATGTTTTCTGACCAAAACCGCATCAAATCAAGCATTTCAAATCCTGACTGTAAATGCTAATATTGGTCAAATGTGCTGCATAATTTTTCCTTGTCGCTGTGAAGTTGCCCTAGCTGACATTAAATTTGCTTTCATAGCATTGCATTTTGGTCCGATAACAATTTTTTTCGTTTTTCTCAAGTTCTGTTTAGGCGGATTTGACTCATTTAGAAAAAGCTCATGTGCCTGGAAGCAGTGCAGTCATTAGCTTTTGTGAAGCACTTTAAAATTTTAATTTAATTACGATGTTTTACGTGCCAAAACCACTTTCTTTCTCCATCACTTTGAAATGCAACACTTCACTGGGGTACAGAAAGTGTCAGGGCTTTGCATGGCCTCTGAAGTAGTGGTGCTCACTCTGGTGTACTGCCTGTACAACATACACAGGTAAACCTCATCGAATGCAAATGTTTCGGCAAAATGAGTTCATTGATACTTGCCATCAGAAAAGCGGAGTATCTTTTTGATGAACTAAAGCGGGGTTCCGTGCACTGTGTAAAGTACTTGTCTAGCATCAAAGTAGCAGCTACAAACGAACAGACAGCCTTCCGCCCCCATTTCCGTTTTACGTGGCAAAACCATACAATTATGAGGCATGCCATAGTGAGGGACTCCGAATTTTGACTACCTGGGATTTTCTGATATGCACCTAAATCTAACTACAGGAGCATTCTTGTACTTCGCCCCCATCGAAATGCGATCACCAAGGTTGGGACTGAACTTGCGACTTCCAGCTCAGCTACGCAATGCCATAGCCACTAAGTGGTTTAGTTGCCAAATGCTATACTTATAGTAGCGCCTGTGATATCACTCTCTGCGCAGTGTGCCTCATCATTCAGTATGTCCCAGCCTATTCATGGCCCATTAAGCCATTTCCATCTTTCCATCCTCTTTTTTTTCTTTCCTAGTTTGAGAATGGATGGATTCTTTTCGAGACTGTGCCACAATATGGCCTGGTTGTCGAGCTGGATGCCGATGGGCGCATCCTGAGGAGCTTCCACTCGCCCAAGCACAAGATTCACTTGTTGTCCGAGGTGCTGGAGCACGACGGCTACCTCTACCTGGGCTCCTACCGAAACCCGTTTCTGGGCAGGATCAAGCTCTAGTCATTGCGCTGCTTAACACACCTGCCCATCATCACACCTTCACTCACTCTCCAGAGACACTGGCAACAGCAGTACCAGCATCCTCCAACACATGCACATACTCGCACCAGTAACTCTGGCACAACACACCTCTCCAAATATAGGATACTGGTGCCATCTACAGGGACACACGTACACAAAAATGAGAAGCTTGTGATTAACTAACCAAGTTCATAGCAGCATTCAGATGTTTCAAAGGTGCCTTATGCTCTTTCTGATAGTTTTTCATAATGCTTCCATCGTTGATCTAGCTTGGCACAGGTAGTTTGCGTCATGGGAAGGCCACTGCATTAAGTAGACTGATCTAGTAGCCATGTAATTGTAGGGAGCTTTCAATGTTTCCTTCCTTCTCATCTACATTTGGAGCTGTTTACAGTTACTCAAAGCAACTATCTCCCTCAGTGTGAGAAACAGTAAACAAGGAAAACTCCTTCAATTTCAATCCTTTTTATACTGAAAGTGCAGGATCATATGACAGTTGCTTCTGTCAATACTGGTGCGACGATCTTCCTATCATGCTCGACTAGTATGCTTATACCTTTATACACCATGAGTGGGAGTGTGAGCAACAGAGTGAAGCACGGATGTTAGAGATCAATAGTAGTGCTGCTCTCGACTAAACTAGTCTTTACAGGCTAGTCAAGTCTGATGCAGTGTTACGACTGTAAAGTGTAAAAATGAAGAAAGCAGCAGTTGAAGTTTATGGTGTCTGCCAACACCCTGAAAGATGCCAGCTAGTCAGTTGAGATGCCTGACGGCATCGCCATTCGGTCGTCTTGACCTTCAATGAATTTGCTTACATTGCTGACATATTACACGATACTGACATTTACAAAGTAGCTCTTCCAACTTGCTTTGTCACTGTTCTGCCATTGTTCTATTTGTGAGCTCAAGAATGTATGACCAGCAATGCTGCGTGTAGCGAAGCTCAAGTTTCAGAATGGACTGTCATGGCAATCTTGTTCAACCATGACATGAACACCCATGCTGCCACAATGTAAAGCTTGAAGCAGGCAGTTCCTGATGCTTAGCTCAAATCTCACTTAGGGGGTATAGGCCATGAACTCCTGCACTTGGAATACACTTTTACACTACAGTAGCGCAACTCTAACAAAGCTAAACTAAAACTGAAATGCTCGTAACATATTTTTATTAACTGGTTAAGCTGGTTACATGTGGTGCATAATGTTACGTATGCTTGGTCTATGTTCTCGGGTCAACTTTCGGGTACTTTGTTTCATTTGGAGGCATGTCTGCAGTGAAGTGGAGTTTATTCAATATCTACAGCAAAACCTCTCTAACACGTAGTTGGCAGTGAATGTGGATCAGGTACGCACTAAGCGATGTACTAATTAACTAACAATGGCAGATGAGTGGCTATAGACTTGCTGCCCCGCCCCAAAAAATGTTCTCACTCAAACACACATGCAGAAAAGTTTAATATGCGAGCAGGCAGCACATAATCTGATTTTCACTTGCCGCCGTGGTAGCCTTGCAACAGTGATGTCATCCTCAAACATGGCAAGGCTGCGAGTCAGTTCCTCCATCAGGCCCCACTTCTCTGTGGACGCCCTCATGACGGTCAACGCACTAGCTGCGTCAGGTATAAAAGGGCCATCATCCACGTAGAAGCGCTACTAGCTATGGGAGCAGGAAACGAGTCATGGCTGCCATGTTTTGATGTTGCCATCAGTGGCAGCTGCAGTCTGGGAAAGGCCTGTGCATTGCGATTTTGCTATTTATGGTATGCGCGCACTACATTTTGCCGATTCCATGCTTGTGTGTGCCAACAAATGAAGTAAATACTACGCACTAACCGTTTGGCATCTGTTAAGCGACTACGGCTTAAGTGGTCCGCCAATACATAAGGTTTAGTGGCGACATAGCGGGGACTCACCGCTACTATATTTGAACCGAAATTACTTCTTGAGCGGGTATGCATTAACAAGGTTTCACTGCATATGGTGGAACCGTACTTCTCACAAAACTGTATACTGAAGTAATATCCCTGAAAGTGATTACCTGAGAATACAGCTCCTGAACTACCTGTTGTCGCTAGTGTTACATGTAAATACAGAAGCTTTTGGAAAATGTGACTGTTGTTCTATTACTTTTTGATGTAGCTCTTGTGCCTTTCTGCCAAAGTGGCGTACGTCCATTGCTTGTGACATCGCCATTGAGCAAGTTTTTTTAGAGGAAGGAGCAATTGCCTGAAGCGTGAACATGATAGGCTTGAATGAAATGCTGCTCTTGTGTATATGCTATGTATTGTTTATTGAGAATGTTCCTTCTAAAACTATTTCAAGTTTAGAAACACTTCTCAGAGGGCTGTTGTATGTCCGCACTTCTGTGAAAGGCAAGAGTTTACCAAATAAAAAATGTGGTTGATTAAATTTTTTGAAAGCCATACTACACAAATTATGGAGAAGTTTCAAGTCTATCGTACTGCATATTATAAGGAGACTTCCTTAACATGGCCTGTACATATATGGGATATAGTGATAGGGAAGAGGGTGACATAGCTTAGTTACTGGGCATTTTGTAATGGTTAATGGTTGTTTGCTAATTTCTGAACAGGCATTTTTCTGTGTGCACTTCAACCAGGGCATTATACATACCAGTCGTTTTCAAATTTTTTTGCGACTGTTTCACAAAAAGTTCTGGGTTGTGCAGTTTACGGGCAGATGTTGCAATAAAAGCATTCACTTGTGCCAACAATTTGCTTTCTTCTTACTTGGTGTAATGACCCTGAGTATCCGGAGCTTTGGAGTTTACGGAGTGTTCCAAAAAGTTCATGGTAAGCCCTCCCCCCCCCCCCTAATTCTGTTGGAATGCCATTAAACTTTTTCAAGTTGAAACTGGTAAAAAATAACAGCACATGGAGTAGACTTTGCCACTGGTAGAGCTCTTGAGCTGTGGGAACAGGAAAAAGTCTGCTGGGCTCGCATCAGGGCTGTATATGGTGGCAAGGCTGCAACTCCTATCTGGGTCAGGTACCCTCCAGGAAGCACCAGTTGTGTACTAGCTAGCTTGATACAACTGGAGCAGGCTAGAAGCAGCTACAGCTGTTTCAATCCTCGTGTTAACAGCGCAAAATGTAGATGGGACACGTGACGAGAAGACGCCACACACGCCGACTTGTAGTGTCGTCCTCTCGTCTCGTGTCCCATCTACATTTTGCACTGTTAACACCAGGATGGAAAACCAACAAGCCCAAGCTGCTATTCAAACTATTTCAAGTTTAGACATCTTCAAGATGGCTCTTGGTGTCTCCAAGCCATGTGCTTCTGGCCGTTGTGAAGACAATTACAAAAAAAATGTAGGAATTTCGAATGTAGGAATTTTGTGTTTCTTCTGACAAGAGAGTACTTAGTTTATTTAGTATGCCACAAAATTTTTTTTTCGTTTCTGTAGTACCAAGAATGGATAGCTGTAAACTATGTAATTATGCTATGGAGCCTCAATTACTTGTTTAATGATACAGAAAGATTGTTAATTAGTACATTATTTTTTGTGTTGCAGCACAAAACATGCACAAAGTGTAGTGTGGCTTTGGACGTGAAACAGATGTCTATTCTCGATGTGGCAGTCTCATGGTACCAGACAAAACTGACGTATACACATAAACTGTGACCATGCTGTGCAAACGGAGATAATTGCCAAAATTACCCTACCAGTTTTTGTGAAGCTGAGGCATTCCCTCTGTCGCATCAGAGTGGCCTGCCTGAGTTCATCGAAAATATAGTGTACTCCCAAAGCTAGCATGCGCTCCGTGGAGGTGCATTTAGGTAGGCCCAGAGCCGTCTTGAAAGCGATTTGAATTATTGTGTTGGCCTGCCTTTCCTCTTCCCTGTTCAGGATTTGGTAAGGTAAGCCATACGTGATTCGACTAATTACTATGGCCTGCACAAGCCTCAGGGTATCGTCTTCTCGCATGCCCACCTTTCGATACGTCACTCGATGCATCATTGGAGCTATACTCTGGGTTGTGGATTTGAGGGTGTTGAGCACCTGTGCTGCTCTCCTGTCGCTCTGAAGCCACAAACCCAGGACTCGCATCGTGGATACCTTTCGGACCGTGTGGCTTTGAACCACAATATTAATTGACCCTCTGGAACCTCTGGCCTTTCGCGTGTATCAGGATGACCTCAGATTTTTCGGGCGCACACTTCAGCCCGCTTCCTCGGGAAAATTTATCCACCGCTAATACTGTGCTTTGGAGCGCATATTATTTATCCCCTAGAGAACCTCTGCTCGCCCACAGCATGATGTCATCCGCGTAGAGCGTGTAACCTAGGTCGGGTATCTGATCCAGATCACATATGAGGCGACACATTGCCATGATCAAGAGCAGAGGTGATATTATCGCTCCTTGAGGTGGTCGTTTGCTAGGCATTTCAAATGTCTCCAATGTGATTTGGCCAATACTGATGCATGCCTCGTGGTTGGAAAGAAACACCCTTGGTTACGTAATTGTAGGTACACTCGCCACAACCCGCGTGTGCGAGTTCCTCAAGCATTGCGGCATTAGAGACATTCTTGAAAGCTCCTTTGAGGTCTAGTGCTAGGGCTAGTCTCTCATTGCCGTACGGTGTATTAGAATTTCGTCTCCAAGTAGGAGAAAGGCGTCTTGACACGATAAACCCCTGCGAAATCCTATCGTGCAGTCCGGGAAGCAGTTCTGCTCTTCCAGGTATCGCTGCAGTCTGCTATGGATCACCCTCTAATAGAGCTTTACCAGGCAGGATGCGAGCGATACCGGCCGGAGTGTATCGATCAAGGAATTTTTTTTTGGTTTGGGGATCATGATTATTTTAGCCAATTTCCTTTCCTGGTGCAAGTCACCCTTGACCCAGTACTCGCAGTTGAAAATCTGTTATTTAGCTAATATGTTAATATGTTATTTAGGCTTGGCTTCTCCTGCGTGTGGTCTCGTCGTGTAGAGCGATTCCGTCGCGGATGACAGTCCTATGTATTTGTTCTGAAGGGGATCAAGTATGAGAATGACAAGAGACATGAATTTGGACCTGTGGCACCTCATGCAGTAACCACTGCGATGCACACTGGTAATGGCTGCTGTGTGTGTAAGCACAAACTGGAGGGCACAAGTTGAAATTTTCCAGTTATATACGGAGGAACAGACTACAGTGGCCATAAAGTGTATCTTGAATCTTGCTGTCTAATGGAAGGGAAAGTTTGCACTGTTTGAGACGACGAACTGCTGCAGCAACTGCAAGATGTTGGATTACCTACAATTGGCCACATACACTGGCTATGGTGGTGATAAAATGTCTTGAAACTTGCTAATGAAAAGGAAATGTCACATCTTCCAAGATCACCAAGAGCAACAACTACAAAATGTCGGGCTGCCTACAGTTGTCTATGTGCACAAGGCAACTTGTGCAAAATGCCAGTATCCGCAAACAAAGTGCAAGTGTGTTTCCATTTGAACAAATAGCATCTAGAGTCTAAATCTGGGTGAGCAACAGAGGGAGGATCACATAACACAACAGCTGTGCTGTTGTCGTGTGTGTTCCTTTCACTGTTTGTCCAAATTTGTACTCGAGATTCCTGTTGCTCAATATCACAACTAATCAGCCCAGTTTCACACCCTTTTGTGCATTCGAATTTTAGCACCATCCTCTGCGTAACATTAAAAAGCTTGTGGGCCATAACACGCTCCTCAATGTGCACAGGTTGTTCCAGTCACCAGTAAGCGCAACTTTAGCAGCACTGATTCTAAAAGCACTTATACTCTTGAAACATCTAACTGGCTCTTAGCTTTCATTGGAAGCAGGCTCCATGCACGTCATCTACACAAGCTTGTGCAGTGAACTATGAAGTGTAATATTCTACTGCATTTTGAGTTGTAAAAGATATTCATTAAATGTAATGTGCAACATCACACAGCAGAAAGTTCAGGTGATGCTTGCCTCCTCCTTATAACCCCAATGTGAACACGAGGGGAAATTCAAGGTTGGGTACAGAAAGAAGTATGCTACCACAGTCCTTTGACATTTTTTGATGGTCATGAAGCTTCTATGGAAGAGTTTGGCACACTGCCGAAGATAGCTATGACGTGGTACATCATCGTTTGGAGGGCTCTACAGCAACCGGTCAAGTGGACAAGGCTAATGTGCATGCTCGCGCAAGATGTGAAAGGTTACATAGACAGTGCACGTAGCGCGCTTAATCGACAGCCAGAAATTGTAGAATTCATTGAATCCAAAAGCTGCTAAACAGGAAATAAGTAAAGCTGAATACAAATAGACTGAAACAAAGCAAAAGAAGGGACACAGTCTTTGAATATCTTGCACTCCGCTTTACTCATACCATTATACATACCAATTTGCCCAACGTACAGTATGCGAATAGAAGGGAGTGCATTTAGTTACAATCTTTTTGGACACACTGTCATGTCACACAAATTCGTCAGTGTCTTTGGTAACTGGAAACCTGTTAAATGTACTGACAGTACTGCAAAATGTTTTGTTTATATGGCAAAGTATGCTGCAAATGTACTTTACTATACAGACAGGAGCAAAAGTCCAGAGACCCCAGCATGAGTGAAGAGTTTCAATTTCTTCTAGCACAGATAGGCAACATGAGTCTCAATGCACTGCATCTACTGAACTGAAACACGTAAGCTGTACCACTTTATTTCAGCCTGCGTGTCTAGGTTGCAAAGAATTTTTTTCATGGCATCAGTGGTCTCCAAACTTATGCTACAATAAAATGTGAACTTTTGACTAATAAAATAAGTGTAACCAAACTGGCAAGTGGCAACGAATGTTGCTCCCGTGAAGTCAGGAGCAGGCAGTGATTACAGAAATGAAGTGACCGCCTGAAACAATCCTTTAATGACAGTATGTGATGCTCGTGCCTCCACAGGTTATCATATGGGAAAAAAAAAGTATGCAGATAGCCCAGTACAGTGCCAATCTTCCAAGTGTGCCTAGTCAATCTGGAACTGCACACAGACGCGAAGAATGCCAACCCCGGGGTAGATTAAAAACCATGTGACAAATGACTTGCCCTGTACAGTTGCTGATGAGGTGTGCAGCAGATCAGTCATCAAAGCGTATCGAGTTGACACCTGTGTCAATGCTTCCACCAGAGTATGTTCCCCGCTTCTTCTTCGTCTTCTCGTGCCTGAAGTCCCTGCCCTTGACGTTTTTCAACACGCTGTAGGCCTTCTCTCCCCATGATCCTCGAGCACCAGCCTTGGCTTCGAAAGAATTGTCGCGTAGCTTGGGGTCTACATGGACTTTGTCAGATTTCACTCTCCTAAATGGTGAGCTTTTCCTTCCTTTGTCAGGGGAACCAGGGTTGCCAGTACCGTTAAGCATCGGCGTACTCTGCGCATTCTTGCTTTTACTCGACTCTTCCTCACTTTCGTCCTCGCTGGAGTCTTCTGCGTTGTTCACAGCCACTTTTGGCGTTGATGTCTTGGCTTGTAAAGGTTTCCCGCCTTTCTTGGCTGCTGGCTGTTCATCTTCACTGTCAGAAGATGAGGACTCCTTCGCAGCAGGCTTCTTCGGAGCAATCTTCTGCTGTCTCACCAGCGACGATTTTGGAGGGGCTTCTTCATCACTGTCTTCAGACGAGGAAGATTCTTGTTTCTTTTGAAGCTTCTTCTCTGAAACAGGTGTTGCCTTGGGTGTTGAAGCTGGAACATTCTTTGGCGTCACTACCGGTTTCACCGCTGGCCATCTGTTGTCGTCATCATCGCTGTCAGATGAAGAGGAGTCTTGCTGTGGCTTAGCGGCAACTGGCGTACCTTTTCCGGGAGGCTTTGGGGGAGGGGGCGTCTTAGTCGCTTTCGCTGGTTTTGCTGTGGTGGCGGGACTCTTACCCTGAGGCTTTTTGGTTGCTTCTTCCTCACTGCTGCTGTCAGAAGATGACTCCTCTTGCGGCTGCTTCTTGGCAGGAGTCTGCTTCTTTATGGCGCTTGGCTTTGTCATGGCAGGTTTGGGGTGCGCTGGCTTTGCGTCATCCTCAGAGTCACTTTCTGAGTCTGAAGAACTGTCTTTCTTTGCTAGGACTGGCTTCTTGCCCGGTGTTGGCTTTGCTGCTGCCTTGAGAGGTGCCGGCTTTGACTCCTCAGAGTCGCTGTCAGAGTCCGAGGAGCTTTCCTTTTTTGCCTGAGCTTGTTTTTTTGCTGGCATTGGTTTCGCAGCTGCTTTAGCGGGTGCTGGTCTTGACTCTTCCTCAGAGTCACTTTCAGAATCTGAACTGTCCTGTTTGGCCTGTGCTGGCTTCTGTGCCAGCTTAGTCACGGCTTGTTTTCCTTTAGAGACAGTCAACTTTTTTGCTGGCTTATCATCGGAGTCACTTTCGGAGCTGGAGCTGTCCTTGGCTGCTGGTTGTGTCTTTCCTTGCGCCGGCTTGGCAGCTGCTGACTTGGCCAGCGTCTGCTTCCCAGTCACCTGTTTGGCAGGAGTTGCCTTGGTTGGAGGTGCTTCCGAGGATGAACTGTCGCTTGACTCTTCTTTCTTAGCCGGTGGAGCCTTCTTAGCTGGGCCGATGGCCACCTTCAGCACAGTCTTCTGGTTCTTGGCGGCAGCGGCCGCAGGCTTGGCGACTTTGTGAGGCTGATCGTCCTCGTTTTCTGAAGACGAGCTACTGTCCTTCTGGCGCTTGGCCGGTGTTGCTTTCGAGGCAGCAGCCTTTCCCGTTGTCGCCTTCGGTGCAGCGGATTTGCTGGCCGGCGTAGTCGCGGCACTTTTGGGTGTCACCGGCTTCTTCTGTGGCTCAGACTCTTCCGAACTGTCCGAGCTTGAAGACTCTTGGGCGGTCCGCTTGGCAACAACCTTCTTGGCCGACGATGCCGCGTTCTGGGCCTTTGGCGTCGACTTCGCGGGTGCCTGCTTTTTGGCGGGCGGTGGCTTAGACGCTCCATCGTCGTCAGAGGAGGAGTCGGAAGAGCTCTCCTGTTGCTTCTGCGCCGAAGCCGGTTTCTTGGGCGCCGGCTTGGCCTGCGGCGTGGCAGCGGCAGGCTTGTTCAGCGCAGCCTTGTTCCTGGGATCATCATCTTCGTCGTCCGAGCTGCTTGAGCTGTCGTCCTTTGACTGCTGCGGCTTCTTGGGAGCCGCCTTAAGCACGGGTGTTGGCACGGCGGGCTTCTTACTCGGCGGAGCAGCAGCTTCAGAGTCCGAGCTCTCCGACGAGTCGGTCTCGGGTTTGGCTCGCTTTGCAGGAGCCTTCGCTTGAAGCGCTGCCGGCTTCGGTGTAGCAGCCGGCGCTTTCTTGCCCTTCAGTGCTGCGTCTTCTGATGAATCGGAGTCCGAGTCGGAGTCCTCACTGTCCGCCTGTGCAGCGGGCTTGGGCTTCTGAGCCGAGGCTGGCGTTTTGGGGTTCACCTTGGCAGTGTTTCCCTTAGGTGTCGTGGAGTTGACTGGATTTGCTGGCTTGGCCTCTTCCTCGCTCGAAGAATCCTCGGAGGAAGACACGTCGTGCTTTGCCTTTGACGTAGCGCCGGGAGCAGCAGCACATGGCGCCTGGAGGAGCTTACGCTGTTGAGGCTGCCCTTCGAAGTACGAGCTCACGACCTTGTCGAGCTGCGGAACTCCTTTGGGCAGGGGTTTCGCGCTTCGTTTCTTTTGGAACTGGTTGGCGAGCGCCTTGTCGACGCCACTCAAATACTGAAAAACGAGGGATGCTGTTGCTGCTTGCATGCTGTCGGCCGCCATTACGCCAGTTGAAGAGGGAACGCTGGGAAGCTCGGACGCCAACGGCTCCACGTGGGGTCCGCAAGCCTGCATCACGGCCTCAATGTATGTTTTTTAAAGAATCTGAAATTTCAAACAAATTATTTTTGAAGTAAGATAGACTATAACTTATTTTGTACGTAGTTCAAAGTATTTTTGACGAATGCTTGCAACAATAAAGTGTCTCTGCTCGCGGCCGCTTTTTAGCCTCCGAGATTAAGCAACGCACACGTATTGGCTGCAATCTCGAAGATCTCAAGGCCATATATTTACATACATACTTCTGTGAATACTAGTTTCATTATAGGAAAGTTAAACTTAATTAAATATAAATTATTTGTGAAAGGTAAATTGTGGCAAAGCGGTATTCTTAAAGGGTATATTTGTAACACAAAAACCGTTTTTGCGGCTGTTACCATCATCCGTGTGTCGTCGCGAAGCTAGCCGAGCCAAGTTTTCAAACGCAAGCGAATCGACGAGAAACATGGCGGACGTCGCCGCACGTTCGCTTCAGTACGAGTACAAAGCAAATTCTAACCTCGTCCTCCAGGCCGACACTCGTCTCATCGAGCGTAGGCCCCGCGATGAGGCGACTGGCGAAGTCGTATCGCTCGTCGGGAAGCTCGAGGGCTCCCGCATGGGAGACCGCTACCAGCGCACCAAACCCAGCAAAGACGAACGCAAGTCCAAGAAGCAGCAGCAGCAGCAGAAGAAGGCGTCCGACGAAAGTCGGTACGACGCCGCCAAGCTGAAAGGGCAGTCCCTGCTCTCGGAAGGCGTCGAAGACGTCGTCGGCATCCTGTACCGGCCCAAGACTACAGAGACCAAGCAGACGTACGAAGTTCTGCTAAGCTTCATCCAAGAGGCGCTGGGCGATCAGCCTCGCGACATCCTTTGCGGTGCCGCCGACGAGATCCTCGCGGTGCTAAAGAGCGACCGCATCAAGGAGGGTGAACGTCGCAAGGAGACCGAAGCACTGCTGGGATCCGTCGCGGAAGAGCGGTTCGCGCTGCTTGTGAACCTGTGCAAGAAGATCACCGACTATGGCGTCGACGAAAAGCAGCCCGTCGTCGAGGAGAACATCGACGAAACGTACGGCGTTAACGTGCAGTTCGAGGAGTCGGACGAAGAGGACGACGAGATTGTGGGCGAGGTGCGCGAGGACGACTCGAACGACGAGGCCGAAGGAGAAGAGGCCCACCTGGACACCACACTGCAAGCGACCAACCTGATAGCCGGCCGCGAAGGGGGCCGAAAGGGCTCCAAGGCAGGGCTGCACCCGCGAGAGATCGACGCCTACTGGTTGCAGGTCGGGTGAAATTTGCTTCCGTCCGTTTTATTACAAAGGTTTTTGCAGTGAACCCTCCTGAGAGTGAGCCTTTGAGAGTGCTGATAGCTACGGGACGAGTGGTTGACAACCGTTTTCTTACTTTTGAATCACCACCGTACTAAATTGACAGATGTGGAACGGGGCCATCTCCCCTGCTCCACTATCAGGAACAGCCATAAACACTGCTGTGCTTCGTGCTTCTTTTACCTTTGAAGCTGATGCCTGCACTGCACCAAAACTGTCCATGAACATTGCTTCACTTTTTATGCAAATGTAGCATACTGTGCATTAATAACCAGTTCAAAGATTACTGCTGGACCACCATGGTAGAAAATGCAGAAAAGTCTATGGTTAACAGATTGTTTTCAGCATGAGGCACTATTATCCATTACAGTTCATGACGCCATGGCAACATTTTTCAGCATGAGGCACTATTATCCATTACAGTTCATGACACCAGGGCAACATGCCATACAATGGAAGTGTGGGTTTTTATAGGGACCTCGCAGCTGAAACTACCTTTAGTGTGTTGCCTGACAACTGATATAACACACAAGCACAAGGAACTTCCAGGCTTTTCATTTCATATCTGCAGAAAAGATACTGCAGCAACAGCACAGTTTGCCCTATACATATCGCACCACACTGTACGTTATAGTTCAAGGCATTCTCTGTGGCCATTCATATTTTGAATAGCTGTTTGTCTGTGGGTACAATTTTTCCTTGCAGTAAGAGATTCTCTCTTCTTTTTTTTTCTATAGCGCAAGCTGAGCAAGTTCTATGATGACCCTGTCGTGGCTCAGACAAAGGCCGGAGAGGTCCTGGACATTCTCAAGACAGCTGTTGATGATCGTGACGTCGAGAACCAACTGGTGCTGCTCCTTGGCTTTAACCAGTTCGACTTCATCAAGGTTCTGCGGCAGCACCGGCAGATGATCCTCTACTGTACTCTCCTAGCATCATCCCAGAGCGCCACCGAGCGATCCAAGTTGCGCGACAAGATGCAGGCCGACCCGGAGCTGGAGCGGATTCTGAGGCAGCTTGAAAACACCGATAAGGATGACATGGTGCAGGAGGAGCGTGAGCGGCGCGCCCAGGCCCGGCAGGCACGAGTCAATGCCGAGCTGGAGCCCATGGACATGGACGAGGACAGTGCCGTTCCTCAGATGTCTCAGTGCAAGATGCTCGACCTGGAAGACTTGTCATTCCAGCATGGAAGCCACTTCATGGCCAACAAACGGTGCCAATTGCCCGATGGGTCGTTTCGTAAGCAGCGTAAGGGCTACGAAGAGATTCACGTTCCTGCCCTCAAGCCCAAGGCTTTTGACGCCAGCGAGTCACTCGTGTCTGTTGACAAGCTGCCAAAGTACGCTCAGCCCGCTTTCGAAGGGTTCCGTAGTCTAAACCGTATTCAGAGCCGCTTGCACAAAGCTGCGCTAGAATCGGACGAAAACCTCCTCCTCTGTGCCCCGACAGGTGCTGGCAAAACCAATGTAGCCCTGCTATGCATGATGCGGGAGATTGGCAAGCACATCAACCCAGATGGGTCAATCAATGGGGACGAGTTCAAGATCATCTACGTCGCACCAATGCGTTCCCTTGTGCAGGAGATGGTGGGCAACTTCAGCAAGCGACTCAACTCATACAACATAACGGTCTCCGAGTTGACGGGTGACCACCAGCTGACGAGAGAGCAGATCAATGCAACCCAGGTGATTGTGTGCACACCGGAGAAGTGGGACATCATTACTAGGAAGGGAGGTGAGCGCACCTACACTCAGCTCGTGCGCCTCATGATCTTCGATGAGATTCACTTGCTTCACGATGAGCGAGGTCCAGTGCTGGAGGCCCTTGTGGCGAGAACCATTCGAAACATCGAGATGACTCAGGAGGACGTCAGGCTCGTTGGTCTCAGTGCCACCCTGCCAAACTATGAAGATGTTGCCACATTCTTGAGAGTTAACCCGGCCAAGGGACTTTTCTTCTTTGACAACAGCTTCCGGCCCGTGCCGCTCGAGCAGCAGTACATTGGAATCACAGAAAAGAAAGCCATCAAGCGGTTTCAGCTCATGAACGAAATCCTATATGAGAAGGTAATTGACAACGCCGGAAAGAACCAGATTCTCATATTCGTCCATTCACGGAAGGAGACTGGAAAGACTGCCAGAGCTGTGCGAGACATGTGTCTTGAGAAGGACACACTGGGACACTTTCTTCGAGAGGGTTCTGCGTCCACAGAAGTGCTCCGATCTGAAGCAGAACAGGTGAAGAACCTCGAGCTGAAGGACCTTCTGCCATATGGCTTTGGTATACATCATGCTGGCATGAGCCGTGTGGATCGTACCCTCGTGGAGGACTTGTTTGCTGACCGTCACATTCAGGTGCTGGTGTCGACGGCTACCCTCGCCTGGGGTGTCAACCTTCCTGCCCACACAGTTGTCATCAAGGGAACCCAGATATACAACCCTGAGAAGGGACGCTGGGTTGAGCTAGGGGCCCTAGATGTTCTCCAAATGCTTGGCAGGGCTGGACGACCCCAGTACGACACTAAGGGTGAAGGCATTCTGATCACAAATCACAGCGAGCTGCAGTACTATCTTTCCCTTCTCAACCAGCAGCTGCCCATTGAAAGCCAACTGATCAGCAAGCTTCCCGATGTGCTCAATGCAGAAATCGTCCTTGGCAACATCCAGAATGTGAAAGATGCATCCACTTGGCTGGGGTACACATACCTTTACATTCGTATGCTACGTGCGCCGACGCTGTATGGCATTTCACATGATGAGATCAAGTCGGACCCATTGCTGGAACAGAGGCGTGCTGACCTAATCTTCACGGCTGCAGCGCAACTAGAGAAGAGCAACCTTCTCCGCTTCGACAAGAAGTCTGGGAACATGCAAGTGACAGAGCTTGGTCGGATTGCCAGCTACTACTACTGCACATTTGAGACCATGGCCACCTACAACCAGCTGCTCAAACCCACTTTGAGCGAGATTGAGCTGTTCAAGGTCTTTTCACTCTCCAGTGAGTTTCGGAACATCACCATTCGTGAGGAAGAGAAGCTCGAGCTCCAGAAGCTGATGGAGCGTGTCCCAATCCCCATCAAAGAGAGCATGGAAGAACCAACGGCCAAAGTGAACGTTCTCTTGCAGGCATACATTTCCCAGCTGAAACTTGAGGGACTTGCCCTCATGGCTGATATGGTGTATGTGACCCAGAGTGCCGCGCGCCTGATGCGTGCCATCTTTGAAATTGTGCTTCACCGTGGCTGGGCACAGCTGACAGACAAGGCGCTGAGCTTGTGCAAGATGATTGACAAACGCATGTGGCAATCCATGACGCCACTGCGACAGTTCAGGAAGGTCCCCGATGAGGTGATCAAGAAGGTTGAAAAGAAAAACTTCCCTTGGGAACGCCTTTACGATCTTGGCGTCAGTGAGATTGGTGAGCTTCTGAGGATGCCCAAACTGGGAAAGCTGGTGCACAGGTACGTGCACCAGTTCCCCAAACTGGAGCTGGCCGCCCATATCCAACCCATTACGCGATCTATGCTGCGGGTGGAACTGACCATCACGCCAGACTTCCAGTGGGATGAGAAGATCCACGGCACATCTGAGGCCTTCTGGATTCTCGTGGAAGATGTTGACTCGGAGGTCATCCTCCACCATGAGTACTTTCTGCTCAAGAGCAAGTTTTCCCAGGATGAGCACCTCATCAAATTCTTCGTCCCTGTCTTTGAGCCACTGCCGCCACAGTACTTCATTCGCATTGTGTCAGACCGGTGGATCAATGCAGAAACACAGCTTCCAGTATCATTCCGCCATCTGATACTCCCCGAGAAGTACCCTCCGCCTACGGAATTGCTAGATCTGCAGCCCTTGCCTGTGTCTGCTTTGCGAAACCCAACGTTTGAGGCTCTGTACAAGGACAAGTTTCCTTTCTTCAATCCGATCCAGACACAAGTCTTCAATGCCATATACAGCAGTGATGACAATGTCTTTGTCGGCGCTCCAACAGGAAGCGGGAAGACAATCTGTGCAGAGTTTGCCATCTTGCGCCTGTTCTCTCAGGTGTCAGAAGGCCGCTGTGTGTACGTGACTCCAAATGAAGCTCTTGCTGAGATCATATACGCCGACTGGACTCAGAAGTTCTCCCTGCAGTTGAACAAGAAGGTGAGGGTTGGTCGTTACTTATAGCTTTAGTAAGGCCTGCAGCAGCACAGACATTTAATTTATTTATTAAATACATACTGCGGACTCAAGGTCCAAAAGGATAGGCATCATAATAAACAGATATGCGGACTCAAGGGCCAAAAGGGTAGGCATCATAATAAACAGATACAGTTAAACGTCTATGTAACGAAGTCAGTAAAATCGGCACTTTGCTTCATTATATTGAAATTTTGTTTCATTTAAATTTGACCTTTTGTGTGAATAAGCACAGTCAACGATGGATCTTTGTTACGCGGAAGGGGCCGCGAAATTTACTGAATTATCAGGCAATCAGAAAAGGCAAATTTCAATGAGAAAAAAATTTAATTTTGTTGGATTTGGGAGACTGCGACAGAGGATACGGTTTCATGCCGTGTCAACAATATCTTCACATCTGTGGTATGAATTGAAGCCAGCCACGCTTTCATGTCCATTCTGCTCCCTTGGCTGATAATGTCACCCACAGTGGGACAGCACTTTCATGAAAAGCACCTGCAGTGGGGAGTGAATGCTTCGTCTGCCTCTCGCTTCAACGCATCTCTGAAAATTGAGATTACGCACCCGGCAGTACTAAATGCACAGGAAAACAACGCACATGATAACAAGCTATCTCGGCGTACCTACCCTTAGCACACATGGTTTAGGTTACCTCTAAAACAGAATGCACAGGCTGTGTGTGTACTCAGCTGCGCTGAAAGCCATGTGCATCCACAGATGAGTGAGTAAAAAAGATGCATGCCAAACGCACCCTCCCCTCCCCCCCCCCCCCCCCTTTGCCAAACAACAGTACCACCTCGCACGCGCTTTATCACAATACCACAAGCTCGTTCCACTTTCCTCTTGCTCGCTTGGGAGGGCGGCATTCGTCAGACCACCATACTTTTGAGTTCACCCTCGCATGGTTTCACTCGCACCCAAAGCATGCAGCACACGGGGCATGATTGGATATTATCATACCTGGACTTTATACAGGACATGACGCTGCTCCGTTTCTGTTGAAATTATTCATTAGCAGTGTCATGCAATGTGTCATGACCACTGAAGTTTAATTACGTGTCAGATTTGACCATTTTTTACAGACATCACTTACTGAATCTTCAAATAAAACATTAAAACATAGGCGCCAAAAATGAGCACATTTCTAACAGTAATGAAAGCGTTAAATTGAACTTTTGGGTTATTCTTGAATTAATGGAAAAGGAAAGCGTGGCATTTTCCATGCTTAGACATTGTGAACTGCTAGTAACATCAGCGGATATGTAGTGTATGTTTCCTTACTTGCCAAGGAAGACCAAACAAACACCTTTGCTCCAGGCTCCTTCGTTGCATGTGTATACTATGAGAAAGAGTTGTCCATGTAAACACCAAACTCTTCACAGTGGCACACTGCCTGCACTATTGGTTTCAGTAGCAGCATAACAACACTCTTACCATTTCTTTTAATTTCTTGTCCCTAATTTAGTACCTTAAGTAACGAGTGCTGTTCTTCTCAGGTCGTGATCCTTACCGGCGAGACTGGCACAGACCTGAAGCTGCTTGCCAAGGGCAACATCATCATTGGTACACCAGAGAAGTGGGACGTCTTGTCACGGCGGTGGAAGCAACGCAAGAATGTCCAGAACATCAACCTGTTCATCGTGGACGAGCTGCATTTGGTTGGCGGAGAGGATGGCCCCGTGCTCGAGGTGATCTGCTCCCGAATGCGCTACATCTCCTCCCAGATAGAGCGCCAGATTCGCATACTGGCACTCAGTTCCTCCCTGGCGAATGCTCGAGACATTGGCCAGTGGCTCGGAGCTAACGTCAACTCAACCTTCAACTTCCATCCCAATGTGAGGCCCGTCTTGCTGGAACTGCACATCCAGGGCTTCAACATAACTCACAATGCCTCACGCCTCCTGTCCATGAGCAAGCCGGTCTACCAAGGCATCATGAGGCACTCCCCCCGAAAGCCAGTCATTGTCTTTGTGCCGTCACGAAAACAGACACGTCTGACTGCAATCGACATCCTCACGTACTCTGCCTCAGAAGGTCAGGCCTCCAAGTTCTTGCACTGCACCGAGGACGATCTTAAGCCTTTCCTGGACAAGATCACAGACAAGACACTAAAGGAGACATTGAGCAATGGAGTGGCGTACCTTCACGAAGGCTTGAGCCCAGCTGACCAACGCTTGGTGGAGCAGCTTTTCGACAGCGGTGCCATCCAGGTTGTGGTGGTCTCCCGAAGTCTCTGCTGGGCTTTGTCTTTGGCGGCTCATCTTGTCATCATCATGGACACACAGTTCTACAATGGTAAAATCCATGCCTATGAAGATTACCCTGTGACGGATGTCCTCCAGATGGTTGGTAGGGCTAACCGGCCTCTCGTTGACGAGGATGGAAAGTGCCTTCTGTTGTGCCAGTCATCGAAGAAGGATTTCTTTAAGAAGTTCTTGTATGAACCCCTCCCAGTAGAGAGCCATCTTGACCACTGCCTGCACGACCATTTCAATGCCGAGATTGTGACCAAGACCATTGAGAATAAGCAAGATGCAGTGGACTACCTTACATGGACATTCCTGTACAGGAGGATGACGCAGAACCCGAACTACTACAATCTCCAAGGTGTCACTCATCGCCACCTTTCAGATCACCTGTCGGACCTCGTTGAGAACACATTGAACGATCTCGAACAAAGCAAGTGCATCAGCATTGAAGACGAGATGGATGTTGCGCCTCTTAACTTGGGCATGATTGCTGCCTACTACTACATCAACTACACAACAATCGAGCTCTTCAGCATGTCACTGAACTCGAAAACCAAGATCCGAGGCCTTCTGGAGATCATCAGTTCAGCTGCAGAGTATGAGAACATACCCATTAGGCATCACGAGGACAACATCCTGAGGCAGTTGTACAACCGACTGCCCCACAAGCTGACAAATCCAAAGTTCAGTGACCCGCATGTGAAGACCAACCTGCTCCTGCAGGCACACTTGTCTCGGATGCAGCTGTCAGCTGAGCTTCAATCTGACACAGAGGACATACTCGGCAAGGCCATCAGGCTTATACAGGCCTGTGTAGATGTGCTCAGTTCCAATGGATGGCTGACCCCAGCGCTGGCTGCCATGGAACTGGCGCAGATGGTCACACAAGCACTTTGGAACAAGGATTCTTACCTCAAGCAGCTGCCGCACTTCACGGCTGAAATCGTGAAACGCTGCCAGGAGCACGGTGTCGAGACCGTCTTTGACATCATGGAGCTCGAGGATGAAGACCGCAACAAGCTCCTTCAGATGACTGACAGCCAAATGGCAGATGTCGCGAAGTTCTGCAACCGGTACCCAAACATCGAGCTCACATACGAGATCCAAGGCAAGGATCACATTCGGTGCGGCTCTGCTGTCAACGTTGTGGTCCAGCTGGAAAGGGAAGATGAAGTCGTTGGACCAGTGATTGCCCCTATGTTCCCTCAGAAGAGGGAGGAAGGTTGGTGGGTGGTGATCGGCGAGTCCAAGAGCAACTCACTCATATCCATTAAGAGGCTCAGTTTGCAGCAGAAGGCCAAGGTAAAGCTCGACTTTGTGGCTCCCGCACCTGGTGACCACACATATACGTTGTACTACATGAGCGACTCCTACATGGGGTGCGACCAGGAGTATAGGTTCACCATTCACGTTGGCCAGATGGAGTCAAGAAAACGGAATGACAGCGACAGTGACTAATTGTTACCTGCTGGCAAGAACTGAGCTGGCCTCAGCATGTTCATCGGTGTTTTGTTTTCACCTTCTTTTGTTTTCTGTCTCATGTGACTGTACATAGAATATCTCAGCATCATTGTGAAATAAAAGGGGAAATCTGTATGACTTGTTGCGGGTTGACTGTAATTGTCCAGTTCACTGACTCTGAAAACCGTCACAGACACCTTTTTGCTCACAGGCTGTTCAGGAATTTCTTTAGGCATCTATACCAAAAAAAAAATGCAGGCGACTGTGCCATGCGGGAACCATATAACAGAACTCGCTGCGGAGGCTAAGCGGCTATAGTGTTGCTCTGCTGAGCACGAGGTCACAGTATGAAATCCAGCTCCGCAGCCACATTTCGACGTGGGCGAAATGCAAAAACGCCCGTGCCCCATGCATTGGGAGCACGTTAAAGATGTTGGTCAAAATTAATCAGGAGTCGCCCCACTTTGGTGTGCCTCATAATCAAATCGTGATGCTGGCACGTAAAAACCCCAGAATTTTATTAAACCATATAACGGAAAGTGTTTTGAAATACATTATCTGTGGTGTGCATTGCGGGTAGGTCACGGCAGTTGTGCTCTCTATGTGGTTCTTCAGGGCTTTCTTTCAGTGCACAAGCGACATCTTTCCTAGAAATGAATGGAGATTAAAAAAAATTGTTGCTTCTGACGTGATGCATCATGGCACCATTTCTCTGCACCGTGAAAAAGATTTAAAGGCGCACTACTCCATACTGACTTACCGATGGACCATGACGCACCAGAAGACTATGATTAGGGACCCATCGGTGGGTCACCATGCACAGAAATCGGGACCACAATAAGTGCTGCCACAGTGAACATGTTAAAGGAGTATTACCATGGTATTTTTTACTTGTAATTTTCTCTGTCAAATGGAGGTTCTAACTCTCTATACCTTAGAAGAAATACTGGCAAGAGTCAGTGTGTGCTAAATAGTTGAGTACAATCTTAACCGGGTGGTGGATGCTTCATATTGTCATGACATTGACTCACACTGTTCCTGTGGTTGTTGCGACTGGTACAAGCAGATACAGGCAGCACACTTCAATTTTTTTTTATGAGCAATGTCTTCACATCTAGCCTTGTTGCTAGACGTCGTCGGCAAATTTTACTTTTGTCACAATGTCGTGGGTATGTCGACACCAAGGTGGCATTTTGGGACCAACATTAGTATCAAAGTGAAACATTTTATAAGTGTTTGCAACCTTCATACTTGCTATATACTATACAAGGTGTCCCATGTAACTTTAGCCAAACTAAAAATATGTGAATTCCACGTAGCTGGACAGAACCAAGGTAATGTTGTTTGCCATCGCTTGGAGGTATTCAAATTATTTATTTCATTCTGCCTAAATAAATAATTAGTCTTAATCAATCAACTCTTACGTATAATTAAACAAAAAGAGTGAATGAGAAAACTGTAGAGCAACATGAAAAACTCCCCATACAGCTTTCTGTTGCTCCATACGTGCTACGTAAACATGTTTTTCCAAGCGTGGAAGAAACCTGCAAATACACGCAAAGTGCCTTGAGCGGCCAGTCACACGACCATTTCGCGTGCATTTGCAGGCTGCTTTCACGCTCTGAAAAACTTTTATGTAGCACGTATTGAGCAACAGAAAACTATCGGGAGTTTTTCATGTCGCTCTACAATTTTCTTATTCACACTTTTCATCTAATTGTAATAATTGAGAAGTTCATTAATTAAGACTAATTCTCTAATTAGGCAGAACGAAAAGAATAATTTGAGTATCTCCAAGTGACGGCGAACAACACTACCTTTGCTCTGTCCAGCTACGTGGCATTTTCACATGTTTAAAGTTTGCCTAAAGCTACGTGGGGCATCTTGTATATGCTACTTATGTATCATATATCTATGATATATGATACACAACCTGCAAGGTGTAGGTAAGGACATGACAGGGAAAAATTGGTATCCACCCAAATTGCAGCAAGCTACAATTTGGGTGAATGCCTTTTTTTTTTTTTCATGTACTTTCCTCGACCTTGCAGGCTTAAGTCATTTCAGTGTACCAGTGCCTTGAGTTGTTGATTCATTCGCCCTCACTCTGCAATGGGCTAGCCTTCTGGTTAGCTCAGTTGGTAGAGCGACTGCCCCGGATAGGCGTTAGTCCCGGACGAGGAAAAACGTTTATTTAACTGCTAGGCTCCCCTTCCGGGAAACCTGTATGGGTTTGCTTTGCAATTTCTTTGCGCAATTTGGGTTTATGCCAATTTTTCCCTTTCATATCTATTATTTTTGTATGTTATACTAGCTGCTGTGCATGAGAAGTGACTGGTAGGATTTCTGCAAGTTTCTGTGGAGAGGTGTCAATACTCCTTTAAATGGCAAAGTTAGGAGCTTTGCACATGTGAAGTTTGTGATCAATGATGAATGTGACACATGCTCCAAATGACTGCTTATTTCAAGTTTTATTGAAGATGGTAAAGTTCCAAGTTGGATTGACTTGTTAGCAGAGGAAGTGTGACACTTATAGGTCATTGCAACTGTTTTAGATGTCGTGTCATTGTCCCAGCACACTGTGACATTCAATGATTTGCCTCTAGAGGAATTGCTGTTGACCCTCTTGAAGCCTCTGCAATGAGGTTTTTGAACCAGAGGTTGAGAAAAACTGGTCTGGAGTGCAGTTTGTTAGCAATAGCCAACATATGAAGTTCAGCACTAAATGAAAATCTTGCATGCCCTCTTGTGCTTCTATTTAGAGATGGCGCATTTGTGGCCATTGCTGGAAATCAAGGGAAATACTAGTGGACTTGTATTGGAATGGGTTGAAAAGTTTACAGGATAGCTTGGGCAGGTTCGATGGAATGCTGCAATCCGAACAGTTACGTATATCTGTGCCTCTGATAAAATTAAAAATGCACTGATGTCCAGGACCAGTTAACACGTAGCCTGTATTTAGTAAAAGCAAAGCGCGCGATCTGTGTCTTTGTGGTGAATTAGCGTCAATTTGTTGCGCCTTTGCTATAATGATTCGACCTTTTTCACTACTGCAATGCTGCAGGTGAACAGAAATATACTGGATGACGAAAGCGGAGTCTCGGCATCCGCTCGAAAGATGGACGGCGGGAAAAGAAAACCCAAGTTGCGCAATGAAAGCCGCGCTGGACGATTATATAAAATACAAAAACACTCGGGGGGAGAACTCCGTGTGCGAGCCTAAGCCAGTTCTCATGGCAACGAGATCCCGAATGGAAGCAAGCGAGCACAAACGCAACATAAGGGTGCTGTCCACGTGCCCATCAGCAGGATGGGCAGTGACATCTGCGTGGCTCCCGACGTTAGCGCCACCGTTGCCACGATTCATACTTGCGGGCGGCGTACGACGGGGGGGCCGCACGAGCCGTCTGCCCAGCCGGTACGCTGGCATTTCATTGAGCTTTCTTTCGAAAAGTACGCGCCGACCGCGAGCGGTCGTTGCGCTAAACCAAAGTCACCATGGACGCCATGTACACGGCTGGCGCGCACATGACCAAGCACCTGCAAGAGAATTTCGAAGGCTATGACCGCTTCTTCTCGTGGGTTTCGTCCGTGGCCGACCCGCCGCGCAACGTGCTCTGGTACTATCCGATCGCATTAACGTTTAGCACTCCACTCGGCATCCGTATCCTCATCGCGTCATCGTGCTCCGAGTTCCTAAACGTCGCCATCAAGTGGGTGTTGAACGAGCACCGGCCCTTTTGGTACGTCAAACTCAAGTCGGACGTGGGCATCCAGCTCGCGCAGACGCCTCAGACGTGCGAGACGGGTCCGGGCTCGCCGTCCGGACACGTCATGATCACTGCGGCCGTGCTGTACGTCGTGATCCGCTACGCTCTCAGCTGCGTCGACAAGACCCGCCATCCACGGCGCCGGTACATCAAGGTGATCGTGTGGCCCGCTTACGTCTGCTACCTGACCGCCGTCGGCGCGTCTCGAGTCTTCATTGGGGCGCACTTCCCGCACCAGGTGATACTGGGCTTCGCTATGGGCGTCACGACGGGCTACTTCCTGGAGCGATTCGACATCGACCAGTGGTACTACCCCGAGTTCGTGACCCTCAGCGGTCTCATGGCCATGACGTGCGCCACTGTGTTCACCGGCTTCATGGCGCTCGGAGTCGACCCGCAGCACACGGTTCACCTGGCGCTCGAGGCCTGCGACGACCCTCGCTACGTCAACATCAGCTCGACGGTCCTCTACAGCATGATGCGCAACATCGCGTGCCCCTTGGGGGTCGGCATCGCCATGTCGAGGCCCAACTTCGGCAAGGTGATGGAAGGCGCGAAGCGGGCGCCCGTGTGGGCCAAGCTGCTGGCGGGACTGGCAGGCGTTGGCATCGGACGCATCTTGCTCGCCTGTCCGCTGCCCAAGCGGGAGTTGGGCATCTATGCCGGAGCGTTGATCCAGTTCTGCTTCTTCTCCTTCGCCATCAGCTACGGGATCCCCTACGTCCTGTACAAGAACTATAAGCAGGTCAACAAAGTTCTCGCGACACCTCCGAAAAAGAAGGACTCCTCTTCCAGTTCTTCCTCGGATGAGGAGTAAAGAGGTATACTGTATTAGGGGTGTAGCAGCCTGTGGGGAGAATGCCTAGGAAGACAGAGGGTGGTTTGCTGTTGTGCGGGGGATGGCGCATGCATGGATGCGCAAGTGTGTGTTCATTTCGGCCGCTAGCTTCGCTAGAGGGCTCACGCGGAATCTCAAATTCCAAAGAGTGCAGCGTCTCGCCTATGGTCCCTGCTAGATGCGTGGAAAATAAAGCAAAGCGGAAACGTGTCTTAGGGTTTCACCAGAGATGTCTGATCAATGGTCTGCAGGGCGACAGTGTGGACGAAAGTGTCTGCATTTAATTTGAAGCATTCTACTTCGATGGCTCTGCCATACTGAGGCATAAGACAACATGCCAGATGATTATCGTACTCCTTTCTCGTGTCAGTGGAACCAGGGATTGCATCAGTCAGTATAAACACGGGGAAGGCGGGAGATGGAAATTCAAGACAATGAGCAAAACAAGAGCAAGGTAAAAGCGGGCCGAGACAACGTTTCGACAAGAGGATTTGTCTGAAAGAGTCACGTCTTGAAAAAGACAAGTCTACATGTTGAAACGTTGACGCCCGCTTTTACCTTGTTCTCGTTTTGCTCATCAGTCAGTATAGCCGTTCCTAACACATGCAGCTGTGATAATATCATTATCGTGCATCACGTCTAGATTGCGGTGACCGTTTGCATCTGTTGGTTAGTGTGTGTGCATTAAGCTGTTTCTTAGTGTCTGCATAGATGTACGGACGTAATTGTACTTGCCTAGAGTGTTCAAATTGTAGACAATATTGTGGCAGCATTTTCAGTGACTGTCTGTGGGCTTGGCATAGAACAGCCTCTGGTGCAGTCGTGTGGAAAGAATTTTACAGCTGCGTTCCAAAAGATTCACTGCACATAATTTGGGCGCTCTAAGCAAGTTTGATTGTGGCTGTAGTGTTGCAATGTCCAGTGTTGGGCAATAGAATGCTTAGGGCTTTATGCCTTCTCAACCCCGTGATCTAGTTGCGAGTCTTAATTTATTAATGTTTTCGCCCAAAACTGCTGTACATATAACAGAGATTGTTCACACAACAGTTCTGTATCCGAGGTTTATACAACTATATAGAAAGGCTCTCGTAGTGATAACGGTCATCAGGAATGCTGCTGGTGCCAGAACACTGTCACCGTCTTTCCAAAAGCAGGGGTACCTAATAAGAAGGTCCCTATGAAGAGTCATGTGTTCATTCTGGTGCTTTTCAAATGCTCTGGTAAACCGCTGATAAAAGATGCAGAATGTCAGCTACGTATGTGTGTCACTTTATCAAAGAATATCTGAGTTAAGCTTACTTGGAAAAAACAGTTCATACTTACATGTTATGTCAAGTCCGTAAGATAAGTCCGTTGTCAGTCAGTCAGTCAATCAGTCAAGAACTTTATTGAAGTCCTGAGGAGTTTCAAGCCGTTGGAGATCCCACGCGGGGAACTCCTCCGGCCGAAACCCTAGGCGACGCCCCAAGTCGGGACGGGAACGTGGTGACGTTCCGCCAATTCTTGGGCCCTCTGGACGGCCTTGAGTTGAATATGTCAAAACATTTTTTTTTTCGTCGGTTTGAGTTTGAGAAGGTTAGCAAGTGGAATTAACAGCTGGATGCAGTGGTGGAACAGCTGCGCCAATTGCGCCAAATTGTGCCGAGAGCGGTTCTTTGCACCATCCTGCGCCAAAAGGGCGTTTTAGCGGAAAATTGCGCCGAGCTTTCGCCAAAGCACGTATAAGAGCGAAACCCTTCTTCCGTCGATTCTTCGCAGCTAGCAAAACTGGAACCAAAACGAACAGCACGATAGCATTATCATCACAGAAGGAAGCAGAGGGACTTCTATGGCAGTGAGAAACTCTATGGGCGCGTTGGAGTCGTCTGTTCGTCATTTTAGAGCGAATGCTCTACTGCTTCAGGTGCAAACGCTGGTTCCGTAAATCTGACCTTCAATCTCAGCCAAGGTCGACTGAGCCTGCCACTACCGGCGGCTGCTGCGTACGCCGCGTGGACACCCACATTAAAGCGGTGCAATGTGCTGGTAGTTTCCCTATACGCGCTGTGCTTTCGACACTTAAGTTTGCGGTGAAGCGAGACGCAGCATAAACAGGTAAATTCGCTCGCTGCTGCTGCCGTGCCGAGCAGCGTCTGGGTGTTTTGTGGTGCAATATTGCAGATACGGTAGTTGCTGACGGCGCCGAGCAGCGTCTGTGCCCTTTCCCAAAGCAAGCAGAATCGTGCTATATCGCTCGACGAACTTTGTTTAACCGCGTTTTGCTCTGACGGACGTACAATACAATGTAGCGCCGCTGTACCATCTTCCTGACGCTTTGTTTAATTCCGTCTTCATCGAACCCGCCGCGTGGTACCGTTGAGTTTTCCGAAGGAAGATGTCACATTTTGCGATTAAGGGTAAGTTTTTTCAATGTTTATGGGTGATAGCGGGACTTGCAAAAAAGCCGCTGCGATCAGAATCGCACGTGTTGCATAGTTAGGAATGGTATTAGCGAGTGAGGTCGAATGTGGTACACCTCAAGGAGCCGGCCGAGGCAGCACTTCGGTGAGTGCCGCCATGTTCGTTGACGCAGAACTTTTGCGTCGAGCTAACACACACACACGTGTGTGTGTGTTTGTATTGCGGCGGCAGAACGTTTGCGGCCTCTATTCGAAAACTCCCCAATGTGCATGGCATATGACACGAGTGCATTGCATATGTCATGTGCAGGCGTGCGCACTCGATCGGTCTAGTGGTGAGCCTTTGCCCACAAGCCGTGACTGTCGCACTGTGTTGTAGTCTAGTTTAGTAAACACGCGTTTGTTGTTATGTCTGGTGCCTTCTCTGCCCCGTATCGACGAACCCGGCCATAGCGCCCTTTGCGTCGCGGTGTGGAGAAGCATCGCTTTCTTTCCCCACCGCCCTCGCAGGTTTAGCCTCGCCCAAACCGGCCCCCACACCATATCGACTATATATCAGTTAAATTTTGCATGGCATATGGTAAGCACACGTGCGTTGGACCCTGCGCCAAAAGTACTTGCTGCTGCGCCAAATTGGCCTTTTTTTGCCTGCGACAAAAGGTAAAATGGCTGTTCCACAACTGTAGATTCTAGGTCATTGAAATGCATTTGCTACTTGTGTTTCATAAAATTTTAATTATTTACAGACGTTCGTATAGATATTTCAGCAAAGGGTGTCGTGATGATGCCACATTGAGAAAGGTTGCATCACTGTTTTGCTGCCGAAATTGGTAGTTCCTAGCACATTCTGTAATGTGTGGATTTCACATTAGTGTTTATAAATGACGAGCATGCAAAAGTGCATCCTGGGCCTTTGAAGTAAGCTGTTATCTAAAAATTTGTTTCTTTTTCTTCTTCTTTGGTACCTCGTAATAGCCTTAACAGCGCCCCTCAATTTAGCTGCAGGGACATCTACTTTGAGGAGCTTAGTTTATAATAGAATCTGCAAAACTCCCACAGTGATACTGAGTGGATGAGAAGCTTGCTGTGTCTGCCTCTTTCTTTTGAATAAAAACAACTTTTTTTATGTCGATCTCAAGTAATTTCGTAATTACAGGCACTGCAGGTGTTGATCACTAATCTAGTGTGCTGCAACAAATTATGCAACAAGATTCTTTTTGAATTAGGTTTCTCAGGCTACTCAATTTCTGTACCTGTTTATCAATTACTGAACCTTTAACAGCAGTGTGATGTTGCAGTGTAGCTGCACACTCAGTATGAATACTGTACCCAGTACAGTTCCAATACTATCAGAAACCAAGTGTTTTTAGTTGCGGGAAGACTTCAATTTAATATCTACATACATACGTGAAATGAAATGAAATTTAAATAAAATACGATGGCAATGCTAGCACAAAACGAAACCATTGCAAGGTAATTATCCAAGTTGCCTTACAGTGTTGCAGTCATGCTACAGTTATATAAAATTGATATACGAAACAAATTTTTAATCAGGATAGGAGTTCTGCATAAGCTTTAAAAGAAAGGTTCTCATCCAGAACCTAAAAACTGGTAGATGAAAAAAAAAGTAAGATGCAGGCAGGAATGAGTTGGCTTAACAATGCAAGTTGGCTTCAGAAGCTAAGGCACATTGGTGATGTTCCTTATCAATTAACAGCGCAAAAGATAAGGGGTGGGTAAATTATGTGTCTCCTCTTGGTTGGTTGTCGCTTCATGGCATTTATAATGAATAAATCAGATTGTGCCTCGATCATCATCCTAATTTATGTCCACTGCAGGATGAAGGACTCTCCCTGGAAACCCCCGTCTTGTGTCAGCTGAACTCATCCTCTATGTCCGCCAAGTTCCTAATAATTTCATCACAGTACTTGAGTCGCTTACCTTAACATAGCATGCAGTTTGGCAAGAGGTCTCATCTTAGGTTGAATCCAGTCAAATTTGAGGCTTGCTTCAATTCCAGAGTTCCCAGTTTGTAATTTCTGGTACAAAATTAGCTTGGAGAACAGTTCGAGATGGATGCAGCATAGGACTGCAGTGCATGACCTTGGTGAATCTGTCACATCACATGGCTTGCTGTGCACTGTACCGTGTTACTGAATGCGTCATCAACCATCTGTAGCAAGTGTATGAGTACATCAGTTTCCTCACAAGAGGCAACTGTGGCACTAGTGACTATTTGAGCTGCAGGTATGGCAATTCAGCCAGAATGAGAATGATTGATGTACGCGACTTTGCCTAAAATTCGTCCTTGTGGCTTCAAATGGCTTTGTGACTTTGCAGATGATCATGTTGAACACTATGTTGCATCACAAGTGCAACAATTTGCAATGATTATGCATGTATAATCACCTCGTGTTTAGAAAAGTACGAGTTCTTAAAAATGTAGAAAGATAAAGCATAATAATAATGTCCCAAGAACGTTTGAAGTTATAAGCATGAAGATTAGACAAATTCTTGTAATTTTTGTAGGAGACTCACGTGAATCACTGTCACAGTTTTGATGACGATTAAGACTATTGCTGATGTGTGCTGGTTTTAGCACTGCCCAGCTACAGCATAACACAACTATGACAAAGATAGAACACTAAAATAGTTTTTAATGAAATTTCCCAATTTCATTCCACAAGTTCCCAAACATAGACACACACACACACAAAAAGATAATAAACATTGACATAAAAAGATACTGTTCCATTGCAACCTGCAAGTCACAGACATCAGTGCTTTAATGGAATGATAGAATCCGTTGTGTTCTTAAACATTTTTAAAGATGTTCACTGAAACTTTCAATGGCCACTGATGGGAGGAGCTTCATTTTAGCTAAAACCATCTCACGCTACCCCTCCTTATGCCTTGTGCTGTACGGCAGTAAATAAAGATATGGCAGTTCTTGATCGCAGCAAGTATTGCCAGGTTCACATCGAAACATCTACAATTGGTGCTTTTGCAAGCCACAATCTCCACTTTAGTGCTTTGACACCACTAGTTTCAAAATGCCCTTAAGTTGCCCGAACTATGCTTCAGGTGAAGCTCTAGCTTGAGGGACTAACTCCAATTTTGCTTTTCAAATGAGTGTGAAATGCACAAGCACTCTCATTAGATAAACTGCTGAACCTATCTGAAAGATGTTGCACTTAGGCTGTTGAATGCAGAACTTTGTTCCAGGACCTCACATTAATTTACAAGCGTTGTTGAAGATGAGTACACTACAGAAAAAAAAAAAAACGGAGCACAATGAATTCAATTCACAGATATGCAACATGTTTTTGTTGCAGAATTACACAGTTGCGGTGCTTCAACTTTTCTGAAATTTCAGAAGTGCCGTACAGTCATCTGGGGGCGTAAATAAATATATCCTCCCTACTGTCACTGAAGTATTAATTTTTCTTCTAATTGGAACAAATTTCATTTCTACAAGTTAACTGACTACATTATGAGAGCAAATGCATTTCAGATGTGTCTAAAGAGGGAAAGTCTGATTCAAGTTCCTCGTTCCAGCTGACCAGCATGCAAGGATGCAATCTGTAACATCATGCGACATTCACATTCACTGCAACAAGAACACAGTAATGAAAGTAGAGGTCAGCTGCCGAAATCTGGTATAGTATTAAGATTTGAGCAGGCATAATTGAATTTAAAAACAACACAATGAAATTCAACTGCATTTCTGCAAACAGTAGGCCTTCAAGCACATTATGCTGTGCTCCAATGACATTCTTTAGCAGCAAAGTTTCATTCAGGTGAATGTACACATGTATCATGAGAAATAATTAACAGTGCAACACATCACAGGTAGCAGAAAATGAGGAATAGACAAAAGCATAAAATCAGTGCATGTTTGAAAAAAAAAAGAGAGAACACAAGAGTTTGAATATCTGCCACACTTTTTACGCTGTTCTTCACTCGCAGTTCAAGCTAAGAACTTCGTTCATGGCGCACCACATGTTTTCAAACAAGCCTGGTGTGGAATGCATAAGGATGTCTACAGACTACCGTCAAGGGTACAGCAATGCTCACACTGAAATAATGCCTTAAAGGAACCTTTCTTGAAGCTGAATAAACAGGCCGAAGAGCATCATCCTTAAAATCAGCACTAGGGCAAATATTCGAGGCTACGTTCTCAACAACCAGTCATTTTGTTATAGACAAGTGATCTTGCCATAGACATCCAGGGGCCATATTCTTGGTCAGTCACTTTCGGGGATGCAACCACTTTAATGAGACTAGCACGACTCCACACTGGATGCGTCAACACCCATGGCGACAGTGTTCCTCACACAGTGCTTCGAATGCTTGTGCCTGCAGACACTGATGTGTCGGGTGCCAAGTCACAAAAATGCTACGAGAGAGACCGTACCTCCGAAAGTGATTGATCGTGAGTGTCGCTCAAGATATCCCAAGCAGCCCTTGCTACTCTCGACTTAATTCAGAAAAATGTCATCATTAGTCTATGCATATCCACCTTGTGACAAAGATGTCTCCCAGCAATTTTTAGCTGTTTCTGACCTGCTAAAACCAAGTTTATCCTATGCCTGAAAATTTCCCAATTCATCAGTCCATCTACTACATATCCATTTCCTTGGCACTTGTCCTGTTATTCTATATTACTTCCACAAATGCTCCCTTCCCATCTTTTCCATTTCTCTTGCAATGCGCTACAGTACATATACTGCTTGAAAGAATAGGCAGTTCTGTTGTAAATCTGTGCCCTTTGCTGCCCCTTCCTTACTTCCTGTTCCTCTGTATTGTTTCTGCTGAAGTCAGTAACCAACCAGTCCAAATACATGCATACACTCCTGCAGTTATTCTAGTACACCGCCCATCATTCATTCTATGCATCATGTGGCCTGACCAATTCCTCTTTATCTGTTTAACCTAAACTAGTCAGCTGCTTGTGTTTTCTCTAATATCCATACTCTAGTCAAGTGCTTATTGGAATACCCGTCAGGTAAAATCATTGTTTGTTAAAAACAGGTCACCGACCATAGCCGAACAAAATGTCTTTTCGAGATTCATATGAATCCCCTGTTTTCAATCTGTATGAATTCATTTGTAATGTGGTACTTACAGATCCCATAACATCATTTTGTTTTTAGCATGGTCAGCGACCTTCTTTTCTAACAACAATCCACACAGCTTTCTGCCCATTTCTCAACATTATGCCTGTCATTTCCTGTTCCATCGATAGTGGCACAGTTCTTAGGTTCAAGTTCCTTTCTTACCATCCATTTTTGTCGCTTATGGTGCTGCAAAACATAAGGTGAACTTTTTAAAAATGTATATGTTGTAGTTATTTCTACACGCTGCACTAGGCTCCATAATCTTAAGCATACAGTGGAAGACAGGCACTGGCACGTCAATAGTTGACTTTTTTTTCAAGCCACAAGTAACTGTTCACAAACATATTTGTAGTGTACATTCACGAGTAAAAGTCCGAAGATCATGGCTGCCGTGAAAGAAACTTTTTAATTTCACAGCCTAGCTGTGCAGCAAGGGATTGGCTGGTGCTATGAACACTTGGGTGCATAGTACCAATGCATCATGTGTTCCAGTTCCAGTCAACAATTTTGTTCTAGAATAAAATTAGAATATTTTGTTGCTCCCATGGTCTTGCAAACTTTTCGCGCTACATTTTTTCGTGGTATAAAGATGGGAGGTGGCGGGCTCAAACACCTTGTGGTGTATATTCTAAATGGCTACCGGTGAAACCGTGATTACGTGCAGCTGTACTTCGCGTCTCTGTGTGGAGCACATAATTAGCTGCACGGCGAACTAGCCCTGGACATGATTCTAATTTCTATGAACTCAACTGGCTATTTACTCAAAGCTAAATAGCATTTAGCTAAATAGCTAAATTAGCATGCACTCTGTTTCTGAGATATCACACAACACCGAAACGACACAGGCACAACATCTGTTTTTTCTGGGTTTCATCGTAACCACACAAACGCACCTACAGCATCCAGCTCGAAGCTTTACAGTATCTACATGAGGTGGAAATGTACACATCTTCAGGCTTCGGGAAAATAAAACACAGCGCTGCTCTAGAGCTAACTGCACACAAGAAGCACATACCCTTAAAAATTGTGGTACACCCTTTTGGGTGAAACTCTGACACACAACGATAATCATCAATAATGCATGCATTTTATTTTACGTTAATGTTGCATGTCTGTTAACTTCCTGTTAGGAATACAAGGCACATTGGAACACACGTGACATATCAAACAGTAAAGTGTTGGTCTCAGCGTTAAAGGAAGGAAATGCAGACGAGTTTGATAGCTAATATTGTTCTGTAGCAAAACTACACAAAAATGTTTTATGAAGGTGTGGCCGAAAAGGCAAGTGGCTGATGACCAGAGCAGAAAAAACAGGCAAAATCGCAACACAGTATTGTTTCAGCTCAACCTGCCAACAAGCGAGAATACTGGGGCAACATTCTCGAACTATCACTTTTGAAAACGCAATCACTCTCACTAGACTTTGCATGACTCGGTGCCAGATGTGTTCATGTATATGGCTGTTGACATTCTTGGCACTATGCAAAGCTGCATCACCAAGGTTCTGGGTCACGTGAAATCCCATGAAAGCGGTCATATACTCCAATGCGATTGCTCGGGTGTACTGTCCCTGGGCTGTTACTGGAAAAATTTTCACTCAGTTATCGTGCTTGCTGTAAACGAGCTTTTTCTCTTTTCACTTTTTAAAAATGGCCTGCTCCAGAGGGTGTCGCAGTCAAGAAGGTAATTTATTCTTGCAAGTGACAGCCACACACCAAACTGTGGTAACAGAGAAAGAGCAGGGAAGACTTCGCACTCTGCTCTAAGTTCTTATTATACTTGGCCTGCCTGGGTAGGGGAACCTACCAAAATGGGTTGGTGATGAAAACATCAGAATTGATTTCAAGTGTGCATAAAGACAATGTGCATAAAACTTGTTAGCCACATAAATAATTCTACAGTGCTGCAGGTAGCCAGTCAATGCTAGTATAGATAATAGTTCCAATATGTCGATGAGCATTGCTGTGCAGGAGTACTTGCCTTATAAATAATTTCTACAAAGTCATTAGTGAATGCAGTTGAAGTTTGACACGGTGTACATCAAACCTTACGATGGTGAAAGCATGTTTGTGCGCAACCCGGACACCAAACATGCAGTGATTTTTTTTGCACATCAGATGCAAAGTGTATTTACAGTGATGTAGCATGCGATAGCATTTAGCAGCACCACCAATCATGCACCAATTCACTAACTATTAATCGTCATTCAAACACAGTTAACCGTCAGCCATGCGAGATCCATCACAATATCTTCACTTTGTTACATTTCCAGGCATGACAGCAATTCATTAAAAAATAAAGAATATCACAGAGCAGTATTCAAGAATATGATTAAAAAGAGTTGGAACCAATGCGAAGACACAGATACTGTACAACATGCCTACACATAGAATTAAAATAGTGCAATAAACACTTCCATTGCTCGATGCATCAACTGCTGAGGGGACAAGCCCAAGGCAGCCTGTTCATCAACAAGATGCACTAAATGAAATTTTGCCACGAGTGCCTCACATTACAAAGCTTTCACAATGTCTCCAACGTCAGCTTGCAGGAACTATAGGCTCTACGCATTCGTTGATGTTTTACATCGCCACAATCTTTCTCAGAGTTTTCTCCACAAAGCTTGTGAGCTTTAATCTTCTAAAGCTGGACAAGCTTAGATAATCTACATGTGCTTGACAGAACAAAAAATGAACTATTACTGTGCAAGACAATCACACTTTTCTTGTCACATGGATAGTTACCAGTCACCGAACCCATTAATTCCTTTAATGCATTGGGTGAGCAACTTTTACCAGAACTTTTGCAAAACTAAAACCACACTGAACAGAGTGTCGCGACAGCATTTTGCTTTTTGCAACGTCTGTGACTGTGACATAATTTTATGTCAAACTCAAGTGAAAGCAATTGCAATTCACATAAGATAGCCACTTATCGGTGATTCTTACAGATGTGACAATGCAACTTTGCATGTTATTAATGACAAGGAAGGCCTTTGCTGCAACAACTAAATCGTCTGCCAATTTTCTGCAGTGCTAAATCACAATCCAATCTCAAATTGCAGTTCAATTTAAATCGCAGTGGCAGAAACTATACAGAATATCTACCGCTGAATTTCTAACGCTATAAAAATGAGCAATTCTTTGGCACTCATGCCATAATTACCATTTCTCTCTCCGGCTAACATGCTGCATTGGAGGTTTCACGAGATGAACTCATCTGCATTCACGGCATAAAGTTCTGCTGCCCTGCACCCAGCATTGCACTGCTGTAGTCAGTACAGTGTAATTTACAATTGTTGTGGCATGCTAAAAAGTTATTTGGTGCAGACTAGTACATTATCAAGAGTCATCTTGAAACTTGCAATATTAAAATGACAACCTTTTGGTGACATGCCTTTAGTGGGCAAGTTCCGTTTCACAATTACACAAGTGAGGTGCTTCCTCCATGCATGGTGCAAGCAAACCAGAATGCATACACTTGCGCAAATACTTGGGAAGAGAACTGTGCTATACAACAAAGCATAAAAATTCTGCGCCTTCGCTTATGAACCCTAAACGGATACCATATCTAACTGCCAAACAATCGCATACCTTTTGTTTTAGATTAACCATACAGAACAGAGAGTCAATTTATATTAGTAGTGTCTTAAATATGCAAGTGTGAAAGGCGTAGGCAAGGTGGTACTAGTTCATTTCGATGGAGGTCACAGTGCACACTGACTGAAAAAGATAAACATGCAGAGAGTCAAAGAAAGCTTACTTCCGGCTGCCTTGATTTGCAATAAGAACTACAGACTGGCAGGAAGGAAGCAAAGCAAAAGGAGAACAACCATTATCATAATTTGACTGTCTTTTTTTTTTTCAAGAATGTACCCACAGTTGATGAAAAGCTTTGACACAATCTTGAAGAAAATGACAGTTGATTTAAGTTATTGGTCGCTGTCCCTTCTGTCTTGTTTCTCTTCTAACCAATCATAGATTAGCCTCACTACTGAAGGATGTTATCTTGCGAATCTCATGGCACAAAAATTTTTCCAATCCTTCAACTATAAGTGGAGTTAACACACTGATACCTGGATTTCTCTCTTTTCGTCTCTGCTAGCATGCTGAAAGCTACACAGTGGAGAAGGCAAAAGAGCAATGCCCCAGCCAATTGCCGAGCATCCCGGTGGCAAAAGAGCTCATCGGGCCATCCTTTGGCAGCTGTGGCAGACTATGCTACACAGCACGCCGCTATCTTAAAGGCCACATGCATCTCATGCAACAACGTGCAATGTAAAGATGAAATGATTTTTCTGTCATTATGAGATTGCAGAAATGTATATTTTTAATTTATATAACTCAAAATTAGCAATTATGTGTTGCTGAGAATGCTTTAGCGATCACGAATCGGCCAATAGTTTTTGTAGGCTAGCTGCATTCGATGACGCTGCATCACAGTACTGCCGAAGTGAGAACAAGCAATATTTCAATGTTTTTGACATGAGATTGTAAATTCCCTGCTGTATGCAGTTCAGCAATATTTAGCTCACATATTCACAGCAGCCCGTACAACAGTTCGGTAACATTTTCTTGCCATGTTCAAAAAGTCTTCGAGGGCCAAGTCAGTGTGCACCGTGAACACCATCAAAATATGCTTTCAAAACTATAAATCCATTAATTTGGCAGGAAAAGGTTGATTACTAATGGAAAAGTTGAAAGTCAAACACCTAAGTTTCCCTTTCTCAAATTTTGTGCTTTTAAATTGTGCCTCCAGTATGCCGCTATGACATCACAGATTTCAAAGCCCCTTCGTATACATTGAGCCATTTTTTGAGCAAAACAGAAGTTCTCAATACTTGACCGGTTGAGCCCTTCATTTCTTTAAAATGCAACGCGAGCCTTCTTTGTCCATAAACAAATAACTAATCCCAAGTAGATGCTGTCAAAATTCATGACGTCATGGTGAGCTGATGTGGAAACTACAGGGTGGCATCACCACCCACCTACTGTTTTTGACTTAATTTCTGGCAGACCAAGTTCTCACTCATGGCTAGACTGGCCTATTTGGTGTTCTGTGTAGTCTATCAATCTAACTTAATCTTACTCTTCAAGTACAAAGTGCCTTCTTCGTACCATAAGTAAACTTTGAACACATTGAGTAAACCATCACATTGTAAAGCATTTTGCACCGCGTCTCACACTCGTTGCCTGAATGCCAAAGAAATATAGCAGCTTGTGGTCTAGCATGTGGTAAGAATTGTGCTACTAGGTTAATTGTCTGCTTCAATTGCAGCAAGTTCTTGCTCATCTAAGAAAAAGAAATGCCTTGTGCTGACTGTGGGAAAAATCTTGTCATTGGCTGGTTAATTGATTGCCCTGCTGCCACATAAGCAAAGCTCAAGTGGTAAAGATAACTCGTGCAATTTTTCAAGAGTATTCTTGCACCATGGGCTGCAGAATGCAACAGCCTGCAAACAAACAAGCCGGGGAGTGAATGACATAAGTAGAAGTTTTGACAACTTTTGCCATTAGAAAGAGCTCTCTGAACAAAAAAGTGTTCACAGTATTCAACTGCACTGTTTTGTCGAAAACAGTTTCTCTTCGGTACTACTGAGTCGAACTGTCGAAACACTGTTTCCCTGCTTTGTTTACGACGCCTTGCAGTACATACACACGCAGTTTAATCATGTACGAAGGCATATGTCACTGCTGCTTTGCATTTTGCAACCCCAGCCAAAATAAGCATGGTTTAAACATTTCAAAAGCTAAAAAAAACCAGCATAAAAGCCGCATTTTTGTGCAGTCCCATTTGGTTCTGTTTCTTCCAGTATTCTCGGGAAACTTCCTGAGCTGGCATCTAATGCACTTCACGACACGGCAGTGCAAAAGTTTTGCATGACACTTCGATGTGTCAGTTTTGGACTTGTCTTGAAACAATGTAGTGTATTTCACTCAAGTTGCGTGGCTTGTTTTCCTATTCATCTTCCGGCAGTTCCTTAAAGCTGCTAAGTGGGTAGTGTTCCTTGTAATGCTGCAGATGCTGCCTCATCAGTTCCCACTGTTCCTGCAGCGAAGGGGGCATCTCGCTATAGACGTCCGTGAACATGTACTTCACTGGCGGCTTCTTCAGCTTCTCGGCACGTGCAAACGCCTGCATGATCTGGAGTGGCAAAAGAGGCAACACAATTAGTTTAGGGGTAGGCTATACTAAGGAAATAATTATTATGGGCTTGGCAAATCAGTTCTGTAAAAATCTGCAAGGTGGAAGCACTTTCGTCAAAAGGAAAAATTGTCACTCACACAACTGTAGCACGAAGCTACATAAAATACCCATGCAAGTTTCTTAAGAAGGGGTGGGGGTGCTTCACAGTCAACCAAAAGTTTGTCCCAGTCTGGAGATCGAACTAGGAACCAACATTTTTCCTGTGTGGTCACTCTACCATCTCAGGTAACCAGGAGGCTAGCATAGTGCAGGGCAAAGCCAAATCAATTGGCAGATGACAGTGCAGGAACACTCATTACGGCAAGTCAACAACGGCATTGGTCCTGTCTTCAATTGTCTGGAACAGGGCGACTTTTTCTTCCAACTGCAAAGCTTACAGCACCGCATGCAATACTTGCAGGTGTGATGAAACAATAGAGCACTTTCTATGCCAGTGGCCATCTTTCCAACACTCAAAAATGTTCTCTGCGAGCTAGTCTCAGCCACTTAGATGATAAACCACTCTCGGAAGGAAACATCCTGGGTCATTGGCTGAAACACTCTTCCATACGCAAGACCACTAAAGCCTTATGATGAGCCTTAGACGTGGCATGTTGCAGACAAGGGCAATAGCATAAGTGACAGGACAAACTTATAAAAGCTCTATTTTGCTTTTTGAAGGCAACTGGACTGTACGAGTGCCTGAGACCATCAGCGAATATTCCTCTGCGAGTGTCCTCACTGACTGACTCTGTTATCTCTATTATTAAAAGATTAAATTGTGGGGTTTCACCCTGCAATGGCCAAACACAGTTTCACTTCATGGAACATTAGAACAACATATTTCTGGCTAAGAAGATCATATTTGTACAAAAAAGAAAAACAATATCATTTGAATTTTAGTTTAGTCAAAGTAATTAATGAATTATTAGTTGGTTTGCTGAGCTATCCACAGCATAAAGCTCTCTCCAGCGTATCAATCATGCTACTATATAGGCCAAGTGTTATGTTTCCTGCGGCTATATCAAAACGGCGCAGCATACACAATACGCTTGGCATTACATCACAGAATTGCCCAGTGGGTTGTGAGGATCACCATAGTGATGGGCTCCAGATTAGTTTTGACCATCTGCAGTTCTTTAATGTGCACCTGGATTTTAGCACACGAGTGCTTTTGCATTACGTGTCCACTGAAATTCGGCTGCGGTGGCTAGGAACTCAACCAACAACCTCATTCTCAATAGCAGACCGACATATCCACTGAGTCATTGCGGCGGGTTATGTTTGTCTTTTATCTCATCCTACTTGTTGACAAAAGTTTGGTCATCACCTGCTTCTTGGTCTCGTTCTTCCACTGCTCCTCCTTGCTGTCGTCCCAGAGTCCGCGGTAGAGAAGGTAATTGCGGAAGCGGGTGATGGGGTGGTCGTTCCGGTCCCATGACCGAACTTCATCCACCGACCGGTATGCCGAGCTGTCGTCCGATGTACTGTGATGACCGATTCTAGGTACAATGAAAAAGAAGCATGGAGTAAATGTGGCAGGAAGATGATTAGATACAAATAAGACAGGAGTTCATCGCTGTCAGATTATTTGGCCAGATACCATAGGCATCGGACCACCGCACCGGCGTTCATGACCTGGGGCGCTATAATGTAATGCTATTCCAAACTTTTCTATTCCAATTTTGCAATCGGCCCTCTGTAATTTGTCAAAAACTTTTTTGAACCACCCATACTTCACCTGTCTGTCACGCGACGTCACGAAAATTGCGACAGCTCCCCATCTAATATGACGCGTACATACCGATTATGCATCACTGGACTGAACAAAAAAAAAAAAAAGAGTTATTTCTGATTCGACACCTTTTAGCCATTAACCCTTGGCTATTGGTGAAAAGTTTTCGGGCTGCACCCACTGCACCTGCCTGTCACGCGACGTCACAAAACTGCGAAAACTCACCGTGTAAAAGTGACATGTATGCGTTAAACACGCATTAATATTCCGAACAAAACTGAATATTATTCTGCATAGCCGCAGGCTGCCCCGTTCCGAAAGAAATAAAAGATGGCTGCCGCCGATCGCTCAGGCACTAGCTACTCGCACCTGCTGGAGGGCACAGGTTTATTTGCACACAATAAACCTTTTTGCGTGGCCGTGTAACGTTTTCAAGCACTTTCGGCATGTTTATGACCTCACTCTGCCAACTATTCTTTGCTGAGGATCCGTTTTATTGGCATTCTTAACCTTCCGTTGCATGCCGCTGCAATTTTTGATTAGCCACCTCAAGCAGAGTAAGGGAAAGCGGACCAATCGCAGATGCCAGCACCACCCTCTTCATCCGGTTATCGATTTCCAGTGCACTGGCTCGGCTCCATCGAATCCCTCTCCACTTGAGCAGCATGTTCCTCGCTTGTTGTCAGCCAATTAGATAAGACAAGCCGCTCACTGTACGCACCGTTATTTGTTTTTAAAGCACAGAAAAGTGACCTCCTATAAACAAGGAGAGCGTTTGGTTTGTTCAGACAACCCTGCGGGCCACCGCCCTATGCTTGCATCGGTGGTTACATAAATTTGACATCAGGAGATTGGAATAAAAACACATTGGAATAGTTTTACATTATAGGGCCCCTGGTTGCATCATGACATGCACATCTACAAAATTTTGTTTATACGTGAAATTACTTTTCTCCTGAAGGATGTGCCCTCTCATTACTTCGTATACAGCATATTGCAAAAGTGCAAGCTTCCTTCATAGTGAGCGATCAGGGACTGATATTATCAAACCTCGTAATAAAATTTTGCATCCGTTACGAAAATATGTTCATTATATCTGATATTTGTTGTAAGCGCACATTTGTTAATACTGATAGCAGAATGAAACATTTTAGGTTTACTTCATTAAAAACATATTCATTATATCAAAGTTTGACTACCTGACATGCCTGCCTGTCTACTATCTTATAAGAAACCATGGGAAAGGCAGAAGCCTTTGGACTAGTTTGAACAGACAGTGCTGTTAGGGGAAGACAATGCCTTCAAAAGCGTAGACACCAACTGTGTCGCGTGAAGGCAAGCTCAATCCACTGGATGAGACTTGAGTGCATGCTGGGTGACGTGCCCACTTCTCGTACTCCCTTGTCCTCGGTGTCTGATAACTATGCATAGCATACAGAGCTGAAGTGGACTTTAAACAGGCCACACGCGCATGGATAACGAAAGTACATAACTGTGACTTGTGATTTTGTGGCTCGGCTCATGTCAAGGCTTTAGTTATGCAAACCTTTAATAATGTGACTGTTGAGACATCTTTCATTAGCAGTTTTCTTGCATTTAATCATCACCATCACTTATTTTACCATTAAGGGCCCTTTACAAGGCATTACATCTGGGAGGGATGATAAATAACAAAAAAGACGTCATAAAACGAATGCAGTAATTAACAGAATGGCCACTGTTTTTCAAACAAATAAGTATGAGGCGAGAACAACAAAGCACAAAATTTCTATCGTTAATATTGGGTATAGTAATAGCAGTAGTGGGAAATTAAAGCAAACAGAAACTGCAATGCATAAAGGAGGAGGAACAAAAGAGGGAACAAACCCCCCAAAATATGTAAAACAAAACAATGATTACCAGTAATTAACATATTGGCAGTCAACAAGATAATGAAATACAAAGGCTGCACAATGAACTAATTTACAATAATTTTTACCCGACAATGTATGCCTCTATAACAGCAGTACCAAAAATAAAATAAATTTGTAGTGCATGCCATTTACTCACACACATCAAAATATCAAATATGCTAGAGAGAGGAAAAAAGTTATGCGTGGCTTTGCTATCCCAAACACCAGAGACCAGCGTAGCTGGGGGAAGTTAAGGTTTCAAAAAAATCCATGCAGTCTTCCTCTGTAGGGGGTTTCGGTTGGGATGGCATGCTATTTAAGGCACCCTCTGCAACAGAGGCAATTTGTTGAGATGCCATATGGTGTCAGTGTTGTGTGCCAGACGCCGCATCGACGTGACGCGACGGCAACCGCTGCGCCTTAGCTTCGATGCCATGCACCTGGTAGCTTTTTGAAATCCGCCTAAGTGAGCGCGCAAGGTTTTTATCGGAGAGTAATGACCTCGCACCACCTGTGTGCCCACCGCGCCGCTCCTTCTCACCTGCTAGGCTTCACCCAGCCTCGCCGCGTTGCTATGCTGCGTGATGCTATTTTTATACTCTGCTTTCACTCTCTCTCAACTCTCTCTCCCCAGCTTGGCAAATTTTTTTTCATGTGCACGATGTGATTTTTATATTCTGAAAATATCAAGAGAAAGCCAGCGTAGTTCTAACAGCTCCACTGTAAAAGAAAAGTCTCTACCACATGTACATACATACCTGTACGTCATGGCCTCTATGAGCACCGGTCTGCATTCCTCAACGGCCATCTGGCGAGCAGCTTTTGTGACATTGTACACGGCCAGGACATCATTGCCATCAACACGAATGGATGCAATGCCATAGCCAGGACCCCTGGCAACTGTTTATCCAGGGGGAAGAAGATAAGACAATAACTGAATTGCGTGTAGAAATAAGATTATCACTGAAATTGCAGCAGAAGTGTCATTACTACAGCATATTGTAGTGGTACTGGGAAAATTAGGTTTTGGGGCTCAAACAACCACCCTAACCCCCTTGAGTAAAAAAATAACATGAAATTTAGAAGGTTCTGCACCAAAGTGTCTCACAGTGGTCATACATAAGCAGAGTACAAGTGGTAGCAAGAACTAGAAGCTTGTCTAGACAACTTGTTTGGACAAAAGCGCAATCTGTTGCCCCACAAATTCACTGATACCTGTGGTAATGCAGAAAGGAACTTTGAGTAATGAAGATACCACTTAAACCTTCCAGTTTTGTTAAAGCTTAGATGGCTTGATCCAGACTGTAACTTATAGCTCTTTTCCTTTTGAACAAATTTAATCCAGTTCAATAAACGTGTTTTCAAATGGCAACCTATATAACCTTTATCAGTCTCGATGCCACAGAAAAATCAGGTTATGAAGAACTATGTAAAGTCTAAATTTGTTGCTTTATACAGCCCAAATGCAACATGTGACATGCAATACATGGTTTACATGAACTCTACAACATATTTTAGGATTCTCCTCCAAAAGTAAAGGAAAACTCGTAGCACTGGAATATTACACTTACCAATGCCATCACCTTTGTACTGCTCGTAGGCTGGAGTTGAAATAGCATAGCCATTATTTCGGCTATGGGAGAAACAGAGTGTGAGACAACATACACATTAATCCTTCTTCCACAAAAATGTTTCCTACAAGCACATTACCACAACTAGAATTCGCTGTAATATGTTTCTCTTTCTTCCGCAGAAACAGATGCCTAAGCTTCATAAACTGGAAAGATGGTTATAAACAAAGAACTAATAAAACAAATTTTTATTACAAAAGACAAAACAGGATTCTCCATACTATCAAGAACAGCAATGATTTTCATTCAAGTTCGCAGGTGCATCTGCAGTAAGAAGGCCACATTTTAGCTTTGCTTTCTCACAGCTATTTAAGCAAATTGCCTGCGACCAGACCACCTGTAGAATGACACCCGAGTGCAGCACTTATTGCTTCCCTGCTCTGTGTCAGGCCCATCTACAATACCTAAAGCATATTTTACACGTCACAGACAGTATTGCTGGCCAAATTTAATATGGACAGTGATTAGGCTCTCAGAATATGAAAGAGCAAAGGTTTGCCACTGAATACTTATGTCTGAAATGCAATGCCCCATACGCATAAGCTTGTTGCATGTTCCATTGCCATGATCAAGGCAGACACTGGTTTAGAGAATCCAATCACTGCTGCACCATGTGTGAGTGAAGAGAAAAAGCACAAACAATCAGTGACATTCAAAACTGTAGGCCATCACAGAGAGACAGACATGCTCCCTCCACTTCAAATAAAAGAATCTATCATTAACTGAGCAGGCTTGTAACCAGTTCCTTTGCAATATTGTCTAAAATTAAAAATAAGTATTCTGTCGTGCTCTTTGTAGAATGTTCTTCTTGTTCCTTTCTCTTGAACTGTAATTTCAATGTGCCATCAGCACAAATTGACATGCAAAGAAAAAAAATACGAATCAGAACACAAGCTACACTTGATTACACGTTAATCTGATGTGAAATCACTCCAAGTAGCTTGTTTTTAAGCATGGTGTAGCCACAAATGTATGTTCTGGAGCCCGAACTAAGCCGATGGTTCAAATTTAAGTCAACCTGGAAACGTTACAATGCGCTCTAGTCATTTTCGACTTGTTCGCGTTTGAATTTATGCTTATAGTTTGTTTGAGTTTATACTCATAGTTTTGAGTTTACAGTGATGACCTTGACACACCATGAAGATAACCATAACTCCTACAACACAAACACAGGGCTGCCTTGGATACAAGCAAACCTGGTACATAATAGAGCATGAACGCTTAGCATGTGATACAAAGCGAGGAGGGTTGCATGGAAAGGAAATAAGAATAGTGGCTGCAGAGATTATTGAAAGAGCTGGACAGTCCGCACTTTGTCCAAAATCACATCTAGGCTGGCGAGTGATGTATGTATGCTGAAATGAAGGAAGTACTTCTTCAAGACAAAACATATTAACTGTCTTAACAACATAGAGTGTCGTTTAAAGTTGTGTTTATAACCAAGACAATTGCACTGTGGTTTAACTACAAGGTCATGCCTACACACTTTCAAAGCCTCTCTTGGACTCTGCTCACCAAAAGAAGATGACCGGGCAGTCGAGTGTGGCGGCAAAGTTGAGGGCAGCATGGGCATCGCCTTCACTGGCGGCACCCTCGCCAAAGTAGCAGACGACGCAGTTCTTCTTTTGGGCAAGCTTGAATGCATATGCAGAGCCTACAGCTGTAATTAACAGCACAGAAGAAAGATGACACACAGTAAGCCTGCAAGTCGAATGAATCCCGTTAATTTTCAGCAAAGCTGTGTAAGCATCTTCTTTCACACAGAAAGCAGCTCATGTGAGTCGATACTGTTTACATTCATCAATCCGACCTTGTCAGCAGAAAAACTAGCATGATAGTGCACTTGTGTAGGTCAGAGTGGACTCTGATTAAGCCTGACCGAGTGACTGGCTGCAAGCAATATGAGGCATGAATTCGATCAGGAAATATACAGCTTGTAGCATTATCGACATTACTTCTGCTGGCTGCACATGACAATTTCTGCCATGATTCTGCAAGTAGCACTGCGTTTTCTTCTGAAAGATTTTGTTTCCTGGAATCCGAATGCGATTTGAATTGCTCAGGGTGACATTTAGGCGAGTCCTCAAAAATGACGGGTGCAATTCACCGCAATAAAATGGGAGCAACTGTGATAAGTTACCTTGGGGCATCTGCGTGGCGAGCGGTGAGCTGATGGTGACAAAGTTGTGCTCCTTGCTGCCGTAGTGCACGGGCATGCCTCGTCCCTTGCAGTCGTCCAGCTCATTGCCATAGCACTGGCCCATGAACTGAGCCAGCGGGTAGTCACGCCACACTAAGACTCCTGCAGTGTTTTGTGAACAGAAGTGCTATAAGATGGCCAAGACCCTGGTGGTTCACTATCAGAAGCACTAACTAAACAGCACTAGCTTTCCTGTGTTGTTTGCTTTGATTCAGCACAGTTTGGTTCTATTTGAAGTTCAGAGTTGGCATACATTCAGCATCTTCTGATGTTATGTCCATTTTAGTGCCGTTAAGCAAATTACTTCGTGATCATGCTGACAACATGTGCATCGGCTCTTCTAACAGCCTGCCTTTGTTTTACCACTGAACTGCGAGACTGCATAGCATGCAGCATACCCGCTTCTCGGTACTGTCCATAGATGAGGTCATTGTTGTCGAGGGCAGCAGCACTGCCAAAATGTGTGCCCTCCTCGCCAAAGTTGGTCATGTAGAAGGAGATGCGTCCTTGCCTTTGCGACTCGTACAGGATTCTGTCCATGCTGTTCAGGAGCGTCATACCCTGGTACATCTTCAGCAGCATCTGGTCTGGCAGCTGTCAAGTGCAGAGTTGAAGACAGGGATCAGCCACTTCTTCATGAAACAAGGGTAATTAATGCATGCTGCTGAACATTGAGTGGTGCAAGATGTATGAAAGAATGCGAAGTAGTAGATGTAGCTCAGTGCAGATGAGGTTGAAAGCAGGAGCAGCGGGACACATTTAACTGGCAGTAAGTGAGTCTCGTCACTTCTTTTGTCCTCGTCTAAATTCTGCTACATCTACTGCCCACAACAGTTAACCAACAAGCCCACCTTGACAACTTAATGGGGATGAAGACAATGTCACCGTCTGCTTTGTGTCACTGAATATTCTGCAATGCCAGCTAAAGCTAACATTTATGCTTGTGCAACATACCCCCTTCAGGTTATTTTTGTCCATCGAAAATTTCATTTCATCACATTTATTGTACCTGCAGAACCATGAAAATCGTACAGTAGCAGAACAAATTACAAATTTTCAGTGCAACTGGGAGTTTTCTCAAGTTTACAGAATGTGGACTTCATGTGAGAACAATTTATAGGAACGTCAGTTGTGAGAATCCCAACTACTTCATCTCTAGCATACCTGGAAAGCAGCTATCCAGACGCTTAATATAAATGCCCCATGCAAAAGATTGTAAAAACAAAAATTCAGGACACCTATGCACTTCTTGTGAATTTTGCATGAATTAGTGCCCAACTGAACGCTGCTGAGCAGTCATTCAAGTTATGAACTCCATGCGGGCAAGTGAGCCATTACAACACAGGCAAGCGCTTGCGTCGACAAGGAATGCATGCATAATAGAGGCTCCTGAGAGTGAGCACAAGGGTGTTGTGGCATTGCAGCGATGCCCTTTTCCCTCACGCAATACCATGGCAGCAGGCATTCCCTTTCGCCCGCTCTGCTTTGTCGAGGCCTGAGCCAGCAAGCGCGAGCCAGCATCATGAGCGCGTGAGGCGCACGTGCGATGTGGCGTCACAGTCAGTGGGAAGTTAGGTGCCGTTTCATTGCCACAGCCGCTGCCGCCTTTTTCGCTCAATGAGTCATTTGACGTTTTCGCATCAATACAGAAAGCGAACACGCTACATGGAGACAAGCTGACACTGTGAGGGCAAACATCTAGCCCTCTAAAAGGACTTCTTCTTGGGCAAGTTGGTGCTTAGATTTCCTAGGTATACTTTGTGGCGCAAAATACATTTCTGGAAAAGGGACAGAAGAAAGGGAGACAGTGAAGCGCCAAACTACCAACTGTTTAATGACAGCCTGAACAAACGTATAGAAGAAAATACAACTTCCGCTCATGCGCAGGGAGCCAAGGTGTGACAGAACAACGTGGTCATGATATCATACTTTGGATGAAGCACATTTCTGCGGAATATAATACGATAGATGTATCGCTGACACAATCAGACCCTTTATTTTTAATATAAAACGCTTCCAACAACTCCCTTGCAGTTTGGTCCCTACTTTTGCCAAGAATCAATACTCGTTCAAAGCATGGCCTACAACGACAGGCTTTACAGTGCGCAGGAAGATGCGCGTTCTCACTCTTGCCGATGCTATTAGCGTGCTGAGGGAGTACGCTAGCGAGACTGAGGGAGAGACTGAGGGAGCATGCTAATAGCATCGGCAAGAGTGAGAATGCGCATCTTCCTGCGCACTGTAAAGCCTGTCGTTGTAGGCCATGCTTTGAACGAGTATTGATTCTTGGCAGAAGTAGGGACCAAACTGCAAGGGAGTTGTTGGAAGCGTTTTATATTAAAAAGAAAGGGTCTGATTGTGTCAGCGATACATATATCGTATTATATTCCGCAGAAATGTGCTTCATCCAAAGCATGATATCATGACCACGTTGTTCTGTCACACCTTGGCTCCCTGCGCATGAGCGGAAGTTGTATTTTCTTCTATACGTTTGTTCAGGCTGTCATTAAACAGTTGGTAGTTTGGCGCTTCACTGTCTCCCTCTCTTCTGTCCCTTTTACAGAAATGTATTTTGCGCCACAAAGTATACCTAGGAAATCTAGCCCTCTACCTTCCAACTCATTTTACTAAAACATTTCACACTTACTACTTAAACTTGCAGCACAGATCCAATCAGAAGTGCTTCAAGATGTTTGCAATATATCTTAAATGTTAGAATTTTAATCACTGCTTTTGATTTCGATGCACTACCTTCGTGTGCACAATCGAGCCCATGGCAACTGAATGGGATACCTGTATCAACGGGAGTAATGTTCATGGTTTTAAGCATCTTTCATTACGTTTTCCAATGCCACTATTTTCAGATTCAGCGATGGTCATTTAAATGCTTTTATGACAACAAATGGTGATACAGCAAGCCATTTTGGCACCAGCAGGTAGCGTGTACTGGTACATGAATATCCTGCTCATCCTGTCGCTTTTTAAAGCTGTAAGGCAGTCTAGTTGATTGGCCTACAGTTGTAAAAAAACGCGAACATGAAAAATAGGACAGGCACGAAATACGCTGAAAGAATGCCAACGTCTTTTCCTATCTTACTTCTTTTGTTATCTTTCCTTAATGCTGAAAAATATGGTGCGGTACTCGTCTTGTTGCTGCAGTGCTAATTATCAAACACTTAAAACGGCAGCACCTTAATAAAAACAATGTTTCAAAGGTGCAACGCTGATTTATGCATAGAAATATCATTGCAATGATTCATTTGCACTGCTGCTGAACATGATCTTGAAATGCATGTCACCATGCTAACACTAAATGCTTACATCTAAAAACTTAAAGGCATGGTTGCAATATGACTTACACATGTTGGAAGAATGTACATGTATAATTCTAGTGTGCCATTGAACACTTTTCAATTTCACCACATAGTCGAATTCTGTCACACTTGCTGATTTCAGCCAATTGTAGAGGACATGATTCCCTCTATGAGCCAATCGGAGCAAGGAGGATGCCACCTTCTACACTAAAAGATATCTGGATAAACCTCTGCTAATTAAGATTTAAACAAATGATGGTGTGGAAAACCTGCGCAAAAGCAGACCTGTGCCGATGCTTGCTTGTACGTGCATATTAAGCGACTGGGTTGCTTGTGAGAGTAGATCAAACAGATGCCACTAGAATCGGCTCTCAGAAGGTTGTGTGCATGACATGCTACTGAAAGCACATCTGCGAGCTCAAACAGAGCGCATTAAGTGCGGGTATTGACAATGTGCTTATTCACCAAATGACACAGCTAAGCATTCTGCATATTGTTCTTGATTGGGCTGTCTTTCTCACAGAGCCTAGTTAGGTGAGGATGTACTACAGAAATGCTTGCTCAATTCATAACTGCAATGCAAAAACACTTCTATATTTGGTCTAGGTATGCTTGGAAATGAATTAGAAGAGATGACAGCAAGTTTGATTTGATCGCTTGTAAAACCAGACGTACTGCTCATGTAATCTAATATGAGAACTTATGAAATGTGTCTGTGATATTGACACAAATTAATGATAGCATTGAAAGCGTTTGTTGTGAACAAATTGATGTGAACATGAGAAGGAAAAAGAAAGGTGTGTTCTTACTTTTAGCCAAGAAAAGCACAACACAAACGCTGCAGTTTTGCACTTTCAAATGACAGCCATGTCAGTCTCCAGGGTGACAGGCCGTGTCAAGCACATTGGGTCGGGAGAAGAAAGTACTGACAGCTGAAGCCCAGCTGTCATGCCAATGGCATCACACTGTTTTAGTTACCATGTCAAGGTTCTGCATATTAAAAGAATGAAACACCGACAGCTGAACGCTAGTCTGCGTTGCCTCCTCACAACATCTGTGTCATTTCACTTTAAACATGTCAGGTCATCATGGCATAAAATAACAGAACACGAACAGCTGCACATTCATTCTTGTTACTTTTAAACTCTGCTTGAGTTTTACAAGGCAGTGAGTAGAATTTCTGCGAGCTAAAATGTTGGCTTTTTGCTTTTGTCCACCAGCTGAGTGATGCCATTCAAACTAATATGCAATGATTGGAAAAAAATAAACCGTCTATCTCGTCCTTCACTTAAATGACATTAGGTGTCAGATTTACTGCTAGCTATTACAGAACAAGCAGTGACAGACAGTATGTGTAACACTTATTGGTCCCCGGCTTAACGAGATGAGAAATCAAGCTCTGGCTTGCTAACTGGAAAAAAAAAAGTGTGAATATGAAGTAGCAAATGGGGTGATATGGCATGTCTATACACTCATCCGTGCAAAATGTGGGGCACTGAAAAGAATAATGCAGGCCAAGCATGCACTATCAGATAAAATTTTGAATGGGAGCAACCCACCATACATACAGAAGCAATAAGGAGAATAGTAAGTGTGCCACTAAGTATTATATTTACTGAATTCTAATGCACACTTTCTTTTATAGAAAAAAAAATTTCACTCAAATATGATGTGCACGTGAGAAGAGAATAGAGAACTAAAACTGCAATAGGTGGCACTGAAATCCCACCCCCTAATCTTGAATCTCGCCTTACAATCTTGAAGGCCGTGCTGCGAGCGCTGGTCCACTGCGACTTGGATGCAGTAAATTTTATCTTTCCAAGTGAGCAAAAATCATTATTTATCTCTTACTGTAAAAGTGTGGTAAAGGAACAATTAAGAGTATAAAAAGTTGGATGCACGCTACAATTGAAGGTGCATTGGAATCTAGTAAATACAGTATACATGCCATGAATTATTTATAGTTGATTAACATGTGGCAACAAAACTTGGTACTGTTCCTAGATGACTGAATATAAAGAATGTGCAACTGCTAACTGCAAGTGCCTGCAAATGTTATTTTGCTCTGGCATGTCTGGCTATTTTCCAAGGACGAGAGTCCTTCGAAACTGACTTGTTCTCGGTAAAACTGGACTGAAAGAAATTGGTATGTTTTTCTTAAGGCTTTCTGGTTCTTAATTAATGACTCTTATGTCCTGTCTATTAATGTTCTTTGTGCACACTGATACAAAAGTTTGAGAATTCAAAGCCGGGCTGACTGATCTTTGAAATGAAAGATACAAACAGCATATCTGTGCTGCTTGTATCTCATGTCCCATGTTACACAGAGTTATGTGCATGTTCAACTGACACTATTCCATGCATTAACACTGTTGTTGTCTATGGCTTGGAATATTAATTCTTTTGTGGTTTTCCTGGTTTCATTTCAACTTGTTCACATGAGATTGCTGGGACAAGACAAAAATTACTTGCCAGTCCCACCTACACGAATAAAGAGGCACTGAAGCCAAAGAAAGCATAGAAAAAACTATTTATGCTTAGTTAAACCATAGAAATAATAAGAAAAAGTGGACAAAATGTTGACTACCCACAGGTGGGAGACGATCCTGTATCCTTTGCATTACCCATGTGGTGCTTTACGTACTATGTTGCCGCGGTGGCCTTGCTCTCGCCAACTTGCTTGGGTATTAGCATATGTGTACAAGGTTAGCCCTGAGAGTATAATGTTCATGGCCAAGCCAGCAGAAGGATCTGCTCATTTTTTGGCCTCATAAATTACTTAGGTGTTTCTGAATAAGCACCTCTCAATCACTTCAACTCCTGTATTTATCATCACATTACACTTGGGCTGCCTCAGTGCAAGAGGAACCTGTACTCTGAATCTTTCATCCCCAAAACAAGCCAAGACTGGAATCACCCTCCTGCTTCCATCACGTCTCCATCACTCATCTTGAGGTGTTCAAGACTGCTGCTGTCTGTGTCCACGTGCTGCTTCCTTACTCTGCCTTAAAGTTTGTTTTGTATAATCACTCCTCTCTGTAATGCCTGCATGGCCCTAAGAGCAAATAAATAAAATGAAACCTTGGTTTAAAAATGACACTTGTTATGCCCATTTCTTCTCCGAGTCTACATCTTTGCGCTGTTTATCTGTAACACTGTGCAATTACCTGGGGATCTTCAGAAGGAACAATAGGCTTTCCATCCCGGCTGAGGACACGGTAGACAGGGAACCCTTCAGAGACAACGTGCGTGCGGAAATCAATGCTCTCGGTCCAGTCGCACCTGGTGCCCAGGTACTGTGGTCGGCTCGTGTCATCCAGCGGTGGGACTGAAGACAACGAGGAGTTGCCGCCTTGCTCATGTTGCTGTGGCAGTTTAGGGAAAAAAAACAACTTCACCAAAGTAGCAAGTGGTCACTTGTCTATGAAAGTGGTTCCAGCAAAGTCAAAGTAACACCAGCCTCGTGATGATTCAAACAATACTCAAGCTTTTCATTGGCCCTTGTTATGTTCTTGGCACAGTTTGAAGCCACTAATTATAAACAAGTTGATGGCAAATTTCAGTAAACTTGAACTTTTTAGCGTCCCAGAGTAGATAGAGAGGTTGGAAATGGCTGATAGGAGCACCTTGATAAAAAAGAACTATCAGAACTTGACCAAGTTTGATGCACAGGCTGCTGCATACATTGATGGGCGCCAACTTGTAATGGCACCTCTGACTCAAGTCACCACAAAGGCAAGAGGGTAGCATACATACTGACACACATACATTGTTTACTTTTTTCCGGTGACCATTTTGAACTGTTTAACCACTGTTTTGTAAGTTTTTCATGCTATTGTGCTCCAAGTGTTGCTTGTATTTCTGGGCACAAATTGGCCCAGTAAGGAGTTAGATTCGGACTCAGTTTTGGCACAGACTGGTTCTTCACCATTGCTACATCATGACAATATCATCATGCGGATAACCTTGTATGGTTGAACCTCAACATAATGAACAAAGATATATAAAAAATTGCTGGATGTAACAATATAAATCTAAAATGTTCCTTGTTGATATCAGCATGAAAAAACAAACTTACAACAAATATTCGATACAGTGAAGGTGTTTTCATATTTATTTATTTATTTAGACAGACCTCACAGGCCTATGAAGAGACATAGCGTGAGGGGGGCATATGGCACAGTTTATCACACGATACAATCGGTAAAAAGATATCGATAAAAATATATCAGTAGCAACTTTGATAACAATGTGATTTGATGCACATACCCATTCAAGGCTGTTATGGAAGTGTTCATGTAATACGAGCCACATTTTTGTCTTTATCATCAGCCTATTTTATGTCCACTGCAGGACGAAGGCCTCTCCCTGCAATCTCCATTACCCCTGTCCTGCACAAACCGATTCCAGCTAGCGTTTGCGAATTTCTTCAATTCATCACCCCACCTAGTCTTCCCTAGCTGCTCTTCTCTTGGCACCCATTCTGTAATCCTAATGGTCCACCAGTTATCTAACCTACACATTGCATGACCTGCCCAACTCCCATTTCTTTCTCTTAATGTCAATTAGAATATTGGCTATCCCTGTTTGCTCTCTGATCCACACTGCTCTCTTCCTGTCTCTCAACGTTATGCCCAACATTCTTTGCTCCATCGCTCTTTGCATGGTTTTTAACTTGTTTTTGAGCTTCTTTGTCAATCTCCAAGTTTCTTTTCTGCCCCATATGTCAGCACTGGTAGAATGCATTGATTGTACACCTTTCTTTTCAGTGATAATGCTAAGCTTCCAGTCAGGATCTGACACTGTCTGTCGAATGCGCTCCAACCCACTCCAACCCATTTTTATTCTTCTGTAAGTTTCCTTCTAATGAACAGGGTCCCCTGTGAGTAATTGACCTGGGTAAACGAACTCCTTCACAGACTCTAGAGGCTGACTGGCAATCCTGAACTCTTGTTCCCTTGCCCGGCTATAGATCATTATCTTTGTCTTCTGCATGTGAATCTTCAACCCCACTCTAATACTCTCTCTGTTAAGGCCCTCAATAATTTGTTGTAACTCGTCCCCAGTGTTGTTGAACAGGACAAAGTCATCTGCAAATCTAAGGTTGCTGAGATATTCATAATTGATCCTTACTCGTAAGCCTTCTCAGTTTAATAGCCTGAATATTTCTTCCAAGCACGCAGTGAATAGCATTGAAGAGATTGTGTCTCCTTGTCCGACCCCTTTCTTTACAGGTATATTCCTATATACCTTTCTTGTGTAGAATTAAGGTAACTGTGGAATCTCTGTAGATAATTTTCAAGATATTTATGTAAGCATCCTGTACTCCTTGCTTATGTAATGCCTCTTTGACTGCTGGTATCTCTACTGAATCAAGTGCCTTTACGTAATCTATGAAAGCCATATAGAGAGTCTGATTGTACTCTGTGGATTTCTCGATTACCTGATTGATGACATGGATGTGATCCATTGTAGAGCATCCCTTCCCGAAACCTGCCTGTTCCCTTGGTTGACTAAAGTCCAGTATTGCTCTTATTCTATTGGAGATTGTCTTGGTGAATATTTTATATAATATTGAAAGTAAGCTAACGGGCCTATAATTTTTCAATTCTTTAACGGCTCCCTTTTTGTGGATTAGTATAACCTTGGCATTCTTCCAGTTCTCTGAGACCCTTGAAGTCGATACAGTTCGTATGAAGGGCTGCTAGTTTTTCAAGCATGTCTCCACCATCTTTGATTAAATTGACTGGTAGTCTATCCTCTGCTGCCGTGCTTCCACGTTTCATGTCTTGCAAGGCCCTCCTAACTTCATTGCTAGTTGTAGAAGGAGCATCTGCAGCCTGATCATTACTATTTTGAATGGAGGTATTGTGGCTGCTTTGGGTACCGTACAGGTCAGTATAAAATTATTCTGCTGGTTTTACTACATCTTTGAGATTGCTGATATTACCCTGTCTATTTTTCAGTGCATACATCTTGGTTTGTCCGACACCTAGTTTCCTTCTCACTGTTTTCAGGCTGCATCCATTTCTTACTGCTTCCTCAGTCTTTCTCATGTTAGAATTTTGAATATCCCTTACTTTCTCCTCGTTGATTAGTTTTGACAGTTCCCCGAATTCTATCTGATCTCTTGAGTTGTACACTTTCATTCTTTGTCGTTTCTTCATTAGGTCCTATGTTTCTTGGGAGAGCTTACCCCTACTGGTCGCCTTGGGGCCTTACCTCCCACTTAAATTGCTGCTTCTGAAGCCAGCCTTGTTATGGTTTCATTCATTGCCTCTATGTCATCTTCATCTCTCTGTTCTAAGGCTGCAAATTTGTTTGAAGGTGCCAACCTGAATTGGTCTACCTTTACCCATACTAGGTCGAGGTTGGCCTGCTTCTTCTTGACCAATTTTAACCTTTCTTTCTTCAAATTGTGGGGAATCCTATCCTCACTAACCTATGATCACTGCGCTTTACCCTAATACTTCTACATCCTGCACTATGCTGGGATCGGCAGAAAGTATGAAATCAATTTCATTTGTTGTTTCACCATTAGGCCTTTTCCAAGTATACATTTTGTTGCGACGCTTCCTGAAGATGGTGTTCATTTATCACAGCTTATTCCTTTCTGCAAATTCTACCAGCATCTCTGCTCAAGTGTTCCTAGAATCCACACCGTAGCTGCCAATTGCTTGTTCACCAACCTGCCTTTTCCCCACTTTTGCATTGAAGTCACCCATGACTATAGTATACTGAGTTTGCACTTTTTGCATTGCTAATTCAACATCTTCATAAAACTGTTCTATTTCTTCATCATCGTGACTGGAGGTCGGAGTATAGGTTTGTACTACGTTTATTCTATACCTCCTATTCAGCTTTATTACGACTGCTGCTACCCTCTCATTAATGCTGTAGAATTCGTCAATGTTGTCCACTATGTCCTTATGGGTTAGGAACCTGCTCTGAACTGCTTCATATCTGGTAGTCCTCTGTAGCAGAGGACGTGGCCATTTGTCAGCACTGTATAGGCCTCGCCAGTTCTAACCTCACTAAGGCCAATGATATCCCAAATAATCCCTGATAGTTCGTCAAAGAGTCTTGCTAGGCTAGCTTCACTCAAGAGGGTTCAGGTATTAAACATTGCAAGGGTCAGTTTCCATTGGCAGCCTGTCCGGGTCCAGAGATTCTTGGCACCCTCTGCTGCATTACAGGTCTGACCGCCACCTTGGGTCAGGTGCTCCGCAGCTGCTCGGGACTGAGAGCCGTTGGATAATTGAATGAGTAATTTAGGGGGAGAGTGGCCAAATACTACAGCACGAAAGCCAATTCCTGTTCTGGTGAGGAAGTGTGTTGCTGAAGTTGAGTGGCCTTTCTAATTTCGTAGTACATGGATTAGTATAGTGCCACTTGCTCAGCATTTTTGCCGGAGTCCGGCGCCACTCCAAGCCTGGAGATGTAGTGTACTGAGGGAGGCGAGTTCGAGTTTCCTACTTTCAGGGGAAAAAAAGAAAAGAAAGAAAAAAAAAAGCCGCGAGGATTCGAACTTCTGATTGTGGCAACTGAGCATCCAAGCTAGCTCAGTCAGATAACCCTGCGGGCTGTCGGGCAACCTTATGTCGGAGAATTTCAGCCCAGACGATCCTACGCCCATTATGCGCGGTATGTGGGTTTTGCTGATTGCAAGAGGCGGCACAACATAGCATTTCTCAATGTTTCTAACATCATGGTTTCAGAGTCTCCTGTACGCATGCAGCCATGAACACAGCTAGATACACAATATTGTCGCAGTACAACGTGGACAGAAGACAGGGAGACGTTCAAGAACAACAGGACAACCTGTTTCAAAAACAAACGGAACTGAAGCACGTCTTCTTCGTCCTCTCTCTCAGCCAGTCTGTTATTGCCCCCATCGTCGTCGTCTTCCAAGTAGAATATACGTGTCAATATATTATTGGTGAACTTGAACAGCACTTAAATGTCGTGAGAAAGAAAAAGAAAATGAGAAAAATTAAAAAACTTTCAGTGCTTACCGGGAATTCACTAGTCGCGTATGGACAAAGGTACATCCAAACAGCTCATGGTCTCGTCTGCCTGCCTCAGGCATCGGAGAAGTCTTTCTGAACGAGACGGAATTGATACTGAAGCGCTGCCCAAGGCTGAGGCATTGGATGTGAGAAGGGTGCATTGGCAGGGACTTTCGCTCAAAGGGCAAATCCTCAGAATGGCGAGACAGGCCGCCAAAACAATATGGTTGTGAGCCGCATGTAAAATAGGCAACCTTGGCAGCAGCCTTGCTCTATGCTTGGAAAGCGCTTATACGATGCCTCCTTTAAGCTACAGTGTATGCGTCTGTGATCAGTTAGACATTCTTTGTACATTTCGCGCGGGAGAACTATTGACGTCCCTTTTGCTGCCGCACTTGCAATTTAGCAGTTGCGAATACATGCTCGTGATCTATGGGAGTACAAATAGAAACCCGTGAAAACGAATATAAGTGCAAATGTAGAAGAAATAAATGGATGAAAACTACTACCTTTTCTACTTGATGAAAATCTGTATGTGAACTTTACCAACTGCTGTCGCTATGTTATTTTTTTCTTCTCTTATTTGCGTGATACAACACAACCTTCATGCTACTTCAGTTAAAACTTCTGGTAGTTTAGAGTCTGTAGTCCCTAGCACATTTAATTACCAGTAGTAAGCTGCATTTTTAGAACAGTTTTAACAAAACATGGCATTGCAACATACTTATATACCAGTGTGTTACACACACGTACAATTGTATTTCTGTCTATTTCTGGGTTAATAATGTTTTGAGGCTGACATCTGAAATTTATACTTAAATGGAAAAACCGATCTAGTAGAACAGGTGAAAACAGGTGTATTTTACATGCCTCCTCACTCCTGAGCATATGTGTACAATATTAGCCATCTGATGTTTGCTGTTTTTTTTTTCTTTAAGATTGGCATCTAACCTATTTCCTGTCAGTCAGAATGCACTTAAGCAGCTTTTCTTAGTCTAAAGTAAGGTGTGCTGATTGGTAGAATAGAAAGTATGTCACGTCATCTCTATATTTTTGGGAATGAAGTTTCAACCACCAGCAGGCTAGAAATCAAAACAAAATTAGATTCCTAAAAAAAATAAAAGAAATGCTGTTCTTTGTATCCACGCACAGTGGCCTGCATCTATCTGCAGCTCTCCTCTACACATCTTCAATTCTTTAATTTTGCTGCCCTTTCTTTCTCTCTCAAAACAAAACGCATTCAAATTATACCTCTGCTGATAACCTAAATTTAAAATTACTATATTATTGCTTTTATGCAGCATCCCTAACAAGCAACTGTCCATACATTGACCCCTCCCACACCACCTTTACTTTGGCACTAGTCAAGAGCACGAAACTAGGCATGCCAGGTCTGCCCATTCTTTCTCTTATGCTGCCATCATGTCATCATCATCATCAGGATGAGGATTGAAGTCATGCTTCTGTGACAATGTGCAACACAGTTCACTTTTTACACTTTCACTGCCACTCCAGAGATAACTTGGGGACCAATCCTCACCTCTCCCGAGTGTACTCATTTTGTGTTTATTTCAGCACACCCCATGCTACTCCTGAAGTAACTCGTGCAAACTATAACAATGTGTACCCGTTGTGACATCTATTCCTAGGTCATTTAAACAAACAATTTGTTAGTTAAATTTCTGACAGCAGGGAGAGCATGTTGTTCTGTGCATTCATGGCGAGCTGCTGTGGCAATGCCATTCGCATACTGACATACAAAGTAATTTATGGACTGTTGATGAATTCTGCATTGGAAAAAAGCCATGATGGAAAACCAACTTCTTGTACATTGAAATATCAGCTGAGCCAAAATGCCAAAAAACATCTCGCAGAATCAGAATCAGAATCGGTTTTTATTGAGATCATTAGAATGATTACAAGTTGTTAATATTCAGGAGGAGGTCCCGGAGTCAAAGACTGCAATGGGACCTCCTTTACAAAGTAAACGTAATAAAACAAAAGTACAGCAGTTTTCAACACATTGTTAAAAAATTACAGGTTTTAGTATGAATACCATGATTGAAGAATTACATATGCATAAATGTCATGAAAAAAAGCTCTGTAACACAATCTCGTTCACAACTGATGAAGTAACTGCGTAGATGACGTGACGAACATAGTAGAATTTGTTAACTCTAATGTATATGTGATACAAGAACAGAAACCTAACGGTATGGCAATGAAAATGAAATGAAGGGACCCTGAAAGAAATGTTATGAGTATGGACTAGGCATCAGTATTCGACATAATGTAATCTTTTAGTTGTTTCTTGAATTCGTGAATTTTAAGTGTTTTTATGTAAATTGGTAGTGTGTTCCAAAATGCGATAGATGAAAAATGGACGCTCTGTTTGCCATAATTAGTATGGATTTTAGGTAAAATGAAGTTCCTATTTATTGCAAACCTGGTAATATTAGTATTTAATAGAGAAGACTGTGGTAACAAGCTACCGCGTCGTGTGTAATTGATTTGGCGGAACAAAAAGGTACCTAGATTATATTTAACGAGTTGTGTGACTGTAAGAATGTGATTAGTTCGTAAAAGATATGAGGCGTTGTTATTATATGGGCTAAACGTAATTATCCTAATAGCCTGATTCTGTAGAATTTGCAATGAGTTTAAATGGGTTACGTAAGTGTTTCCCCAGAAAGTAACGCAGTAAATGATGTGGGAATGAATAAATGAAAAGTATAATGATAGTAATATTTGATGGTCAAATATGTTTCGTGCTTTTAGAAGTACCCTAATCCCGTAGGCAATCTTCTGTTTTAGTTTGGTTATGTGTTCAGTAAATTTAAGATGTTTGTCTACTTCTATACCAAGATAATTGCATGAAAAACTTGCAGTGATAGGACTTCCGCCTAATAAGATAGGAGGAATGGAGTGAAGTGTTCGTTGGTGGGAAGTGAATACAACAAATTTTGTTTTAGACGGGTTTATCTGTAACTGGTTAGTTTGGCACCACTCCATCAGGCTGTGTAAGTCGCTATTAAGGTTAGATACTAAGGTTGTAATACATTTATTGGAATTAATAATAGTAGTATCATCTGCATAAAGTATACATTTCGAAAAGGACAGGCAGTTAGGCAGATCATTCACGTATAATAAAAACAAAAGCGGACCCAATATGGAACCCTGGGGCACACCAATATTAGTGAACATGGTTTTAGAATGAACGGCTGAAATGGTTACTACTTGCATTCTGTCTGTTAGGTAATCTTGTAGTAACAAGAGCGCTGGGCCGGTGATTCCCAATGATTCAAGCTTACGAAATAAGATGCGGTGATTTATTTTCTCAAACGCTTTGCTTAAATCTACAAACACTGACGCTGCATAATTCCCTTCATCGATAGCTAGTTTTAGTTGATCGGTTAGAGCAATGAGAGCCAGTTCGGTCGAGTAACCCGAGCGAAAGCCGTATTGGAATGGTGAGAGAATGTTAAATTTTGTAAGGTAATTAGTTAAACGTTTTTCTATTAGCTTTTCGATTACCTTACTAAAGAATGGTAATACACAGATGGGGCGATAATTGGAAATTAAAGAGCGGTCACCTTTCTTAAAAATTGGGGTGATCTTGCCTTGTTTTAGCTCTTGTGGGAAACTGCCTGATTTAAACATGACGTTGATTATGTCTGCAAGGACATCACTTATTAGGGGTGCAATTAATTTTATATGGGAAGGATGTAATTTATCGATGCCGGCGCCGGTTATTTTCATGTTGTTTATAATGTTTAGAACTTCCTGAGATGTAGTTGGAAATAAAAAGAAAGAATGTGGCAGGCGCTGGGGCACGGGATTGTCATGCGCAGGTGGCTGTAGCTCGCTGCTAAAGAAGAAATCAGCAAACGCATCAGCTATTTCTTTGGCGGTCTTGTATACCCTACCCTGATATGCAATTTCTGTTAAAGCTTCGCGATTATTTGCCCTGTTTAAGAAGGAGTTAACAATTTCCCATTTCTTTTTTACGTTTTTATCGCATTCCAAAATTTTCCTTTCGTACCATGTTTTTCTAGCTTTTTTTCAATGTGGCAGAAAGTTGGTTAGAAAACTTTTTGTACCGGATTGCTAAATTCTTGTTAAATGGTTGTCCTTTGGTTTTCTTATAAAGATTATCCTTTTTGCGCATTAAAGCTAAGAGCTTATCTGTTAACCATGGATTTTGAGGGGACGCGTGCTTCTTCTTGCATTTAACTTGAACGGAATGACGATCAACACATGACTTAAGCATAGAGATAAACAGTGCAAATGCTTTTTGTGGATCATTTGTAGAAAAGATGGGGGACCAGTCAAGGTTTGACACGGCGTCAAGGAATGATTGTTTGTCTAATATAAACTTCGTGTACGTGATTTTTTCGGAGCCATGAGTGTAGTGAAAATTTAGAAATATAGGATAGTGATCAGTTATGTCGGTCATCATAACACCTGCGTCTGGTGGATATGCTAAATTTGATAATGCATGGTCAATTAATGTACCTATAGGGTGGTTAGCACATCGTGTCGGTATCTTAATTAAACATTCATAACCAAAGCTGTTAAAACAATCAGAATAATGTAAAGCATTAGTAGACGTACTATCAGCGAGGTTAATGTTGATGTCACCTATAATTATTACATTTTTGTTTTCATCTGCTAGTAGTCCCATGACTTTATGGAGAGCAGTACAGAAGTCTATTGCTGATGACGAGGGTGAACGATATATGCAACCAATTATTAGGTCTTTGTTGTCTATGTTGAGGAAGTCATTTTTAAGTTCAATCCAAACGTCTTCGCAATTAGTTACATTAAGTTTAAGATCGTTTCTTCGGTTGTAAGTAATATCTGAATAGATGTACAGCGCTGCGCCGCCATGGTTGCTGAACGGACGATTGGAGTATTCAGGAACAAAACTAGAAAAACAGAAAAGGTGTTTATCATGGTCGCTCAACCAAGTTTCAGATACTCCGATGATTGAAAATGGGAAGGTGAATGAAGAAACGAGATCGGAGAATTCATCGAAGTGCTTGCGCAGACTGCGCGCATTCAAGTGCAAGACAGATCGCTGATGATTTGAAAGAAGATTGTTTAACTGGTTAACTGTGAGATAGGTCGAAATTGTGAGATTTGCCTACGGGACAGGCGTGGCGCAAAGGTGGATTAGAGTTAGGTTATTACTGAAAGGTCGGATTCGGTTGCGATGCGAAAGACGCGGCTTTCAGTTGTTTTCCGGGCCTTGATTTGACAGTTTTCTGTCCACAGAAATCTCCAGTTCTTCGTTTTTTTCAGACCCAAGGCTTTGGAAAAGAGAGCTTTGTTTTCAAGTGTTAAATGTTCATTAACGAAGACAGGGTTCTCTTTTGCTGTTGCGAGGCCAATATCACTCAGGCAGAGTCTAGCTTTTCGTGCTTTCGCGACGAACTCGGCTTTCTTCGTTCTCGAGCAGAAGCGAGCGATGATGTTCTTATGTTCTGTTTTAGTAGGAACACGATGAACAACGTCGAGGTCACTGGCGGTTACTGGGCAGCCAATTTTGTTGCCAATAGTTTGTATGACTGTCACACAGTCCTCTCCTTGCGTGCAAGGGATGCCCTTAATCTCGACGTTGTTTAATCGAGAATATTGCTCCAGTTCGCCAACCTTCTTTGTGAGAGTGTTGTTGTTTGCTTGTAAAGCTTTGTTTTCGGATTTCAGCTCTTTGTTTTCGGCGCTCAGCTTTTCGACGAGTTTGCTTAGAAATTCAACGCTAGTTTCTAAACTGTCAGTTCTTTGCTTAAGTTCTACGACGTCTATGCCCGAATTGCTCGCCCTCAGCAGAAATTTCGCAGAAGCTGAGAAGCAAAAAACACGACAGTCAAAGGGTTAAAGGGAACACACAAGTGTAGAACCCATGAATTCTTTCCTTTGGCAAGTGTACAGTCGTACACTTGTACAGGTGCGACGATGAGATTGCGCACATTCCAAAAAATTTATTAAATGTATGGCAGTGTCTGCTGTTGCAGCAAATGAGTTTACAGACAAAACAATCAGTGAAGTTGGATGATTTGCAATTTTTAAATGGACGCTCTCTTTGCCTGCACTCCCAGGTTTCACACACACACACACACACACACACACACACACACACACACACACACACACACACACACACACACACACACACACACACACACACACACACACACACACACAAACAAAGGTTATATCAGTATCCACTGCGAGATCTACAGGTTCCCTAAACAAAAAATTTCTTAGATTTCTGACAGCAGGGAGAGCACATGTTTCAGAGCAGTTTGGAATTGTTCAAGCTTGAATTTATGCAGACTTCAAGCACATAGCACGTACACTTAAAGCTACTGCAGCTGCTCAACAAGTGGTTAAACAACAGGTGGCCGTGCAAAGTTGGACTGAGTCATAGTGCAAGTGCTCATGCACTGAGCCTCTTGCTTCTATGCTTTTTTTATTTTGCAATTCATAGCCATAGTTGTTTTTACGCCACAAAACCCTACATAACTTTTCTTTTTATTTTGCTTGCGTCCTTGCTGCATGTTCTGCAGAAATGGCAGACATTCTCCAACTACGAGCCATTTATATAGAGTTTGACTGCTCAATAGTTTTGCAATGATTTTTATTCATTGTGCAGAGAGTGAACATATATATATTAGGCCTTCAAGGAAACAGGGCATAACTAAAAGATAAGTAGACATGTACTGTACTCGCTGAAGCATGATTTAAGACAATAGAGAACAGTGAAAGCTGGGAGGCTCAGTCTTTGTATTGTTCAAAAGAAACAAACCAGAAATTTAACCTGTGCAAGTGATACCCCTCATCAAGTACTATACAATTATATATATATATATACACAGACACACACACACACACACACACACACACACACACACACACACACACACACACACACACACACACACGGAGCATAGAGTCACAGGAACCGGCACAGAAATAGTTTAAAGAATAGAAGCCCCTAGAAAAAAATTCACCAATGATTACAACACCCCTAATGCAAAATTTGAGCACAGCACTATATCTGTTTTCATTTCATGTCATATTCAGGCAAAGAATTTGAAAGAGACATGTAGCAGAGGTCAAGCGCATCGGATTTTATACATGATTTGTTGAAGGTTCCAGTGTAATCGCTGGCACCACTTGGCTTCCAGAAAGTACTACATAATTTGCGTCACGCACGCAGTTGGATTACAAAACAATTAAAAACCAAGACAATCAAAACAAGTGCAAGCGAGTGCTGACGCGAGCAAACAATAGTATGAAACAAGCGGTAGGGCAAGTCCGCATGAAATCAGTTTTCCAAGCACACATAACTGAAGAAGCTGCCCTGATTGGTCTCCACCGTTCGCACCTCACGTCTTCTGCCGCTCCAGCCTTCATCAAGAGTCTATATGAGAGTCAGTAAAGTCCTGTTAATTTTCCTGTGTGCTTCTATTCATAAAATAAATAAATAAATAAATAAATAAACACACACACAGATCCAACAAAAGGTCAAGCGTTTAACAGCAATATGTACAATTATTTATTCTCATCCTATGCTAGCTTTACTTTCATGAAATGTTTATGTTAATGTACAAAACTGTTCACAAGCCACGCCAAACTGTAAATAGTAGTTGATGATAATGCACATTTTAACACGTTGACACAGTGATGCTGTTTGTCAAGGGAAAAATTGTGACAAAGGGTGTATGGCATACAATACAAAATGCATTCATGAGGCTCTTGTGGATTTGCTATGAGGAATAACAATATATTATTTGACTTGACCCTTCACTCTATTATTCCTTTTACATTAAGCTGTATATATAGCTTCAATTATCTTTCTGATAGCTCCCAACAGCTATCAGTGATATAAGTGGCACTTGGGTTTTTTGGAGCAGAAATATATGCTTTTGGAGCAGTAACGTACTGGTCTGGTGCAAAGAGGATGCTCTGTACAAGTTAGTACTTTCTGAAACATTGCATTCAATATGTATTATACTAAGATGCATGATCTTTCTTAAACTTGGTGTTCCATTCTTTTATTATATACAGTCACACCCACTCATAACAATATTCAAGTGCCATGAAAATTCCATAGTTATAACCAGTAATTGTTATAACTGGGTAGCATGAAAAAGAAAGATAGGGGCCTGGCAGAGCTGTTGTGAGAAAACTATAATTGCAGGGAGGCCAGTGACCTTCTGCACCATCTTCCTCCACCTTGCTGCTGATTGTGTTGTCCTGTTTAACTCTGCTTTTTGTGCACTCTGATTGCGTGTTACAAGCCGTGGCTGTTGGTGTTCAAGAATGGCAATGCTATAACAGCAAAGAGAGGTCATGGACGGCAGGTGACACCCTGCTCCACCAAGCCAATTGCTTTGGTGGCCCGGGCCCTTTAAAAAGATGCGAGAAGGTTGCCTCAGCAGCCTGTCAGCTTGAGAAATCCAAAATAAACGCTGGGGCAAGATCGCCACAAGCATCTCGCCACATGCTTCTTACTGGCTTGCACAAGAAAACTCCATGTTCAGCAGCACTGCTTGCTTTATGCAAAGCTTGCCCACATCCTTCTCCTAGGCATCTAGGTGCTCCACATAATGCAGCATAATGTCCCTCATGAAAACAGCCCCAGAGGGACTGAATCATCTGCAGGGCCTCCTGCGAGGACAATGTTGAGGCGCCTGCCCTACCGTGTAATCGCTCCCGTCATGGCCGTCGCCGTCGCTGTCCAATGCAAGCACGTATGCGATGATCGCCTCGTCGGTTAGAAGCGCTTCATTTCCAAATCTATAGCAGTGCACTTTATTTTCACCGGCAACGTTGTGCATTGCCGATGATCAGTGGGCGGATCAGCTGTCTACCGTTTTGGTGGAGAGTCAAACGAGGCTGAGAAACAGCGTGGCCAGGAAAGACTTCGATGCAACCAACAAAAACAAGCACAAGCGACTTAAGCCGTTGGCAGAACTGTGCAGAATATATATATATATATATATATATATATATATATTGATTCATATAGTGATTCAGAAGAAGGAGAAAGATGCTATTTTCTGTTACCTGTGAGGGAGCACGGCTCAGCAGCAGGGGGAGGGAGAAAGGGAGAGTAAAGAGAGGTAGGGAGGGAGAAGTAAGTAGCTTGTGGGAAGGTTCAGGTGCAACAATATGCCCTGGCAGGACACCACAAGGAGCAGATCGGCGGGGTATCGGCTACAAGGCTGGCGAGTGCAGCCACAGCAGCAAACTTTCTCGGGGAGTAGCTGGGGTGGCTTGCTGCTGGCCACATGCGCGTCCGGGTAGGCTGCAGTCAGTAGTTTGAGCAGCCGGTGCCATGTGAAGTCGGATGCAGCTACCGCAGTAGTTGCTCCAACTGGAGCATGGTGGGCTGTTTTGGCTGCTACATCCGCCTCTTAATTTCCGGCTATTCCTGTGTGAGGGCAGCCAGTGGAGTAAGAGGGGGATGCCACTCCTTTGGATTGCAGTGAGCCTAGTGAGCAGTAGGGCGACGGTGACTCCTGCTCGTTCAGGTTCGAGTAGTCCCTGGAGAGCCGGTCGGAAGCCTGAAAAGATGGCCACAGGGATCTGTGGTGGGTGCTCGGCAAGGTAGTTCGTTTTAAGTGGAGACCAGCCAGCTCTGACACTGTGGAGCTCACAGCAAATGGGAGGCAGCACTGCAGGGTCTCTCCAGCTGCAGGAACTGTGCAGGCTGTGACCGCTGAGCCACTGTCAGGGAGGACAGACCTATCCGTGAAGTGATGTCCACCTAGTTCATGCAGCTTGGACAGCGCTGCCTGCTCTAGCTTGTAATTTATTTTATTTATACATACTGCAGCGCAATTTGCGCTATAGCAGGAGTGGGTTAAGAAAATGTACAGAAAATGCATTGGAGTCCTCTTATTCCATTTCCCTTTCAACTGGAAATGCACCTCGACTGGCTGCTGGTGGGAGGGTGGTATCACTGCTGTGGGAGGCTGGCTTACCAGTTTGTCGTATAGTGCGCAGATGCTGCCCACCCGGGAGGAGGGTCAGCTCCGCAGTCTGCGTGCCAGGGCATCGCCATAAGGAGCATGGTGCAAGGTGTCTATGTCGACAAGCCCCTGCTGCAGCATGAGCCACAAGAGAAGCCAGACTTGGGCTTCCGCCAATGTAGCAGCCACCGGTGACTGGCTTGGTAGTCCGAGAAGTGTTCTCATGGATGTCCTGTGTTCCAATGCTAGCCGTTTCTTGCGGGTAGACGTTAGGTTTGGTGGCAGCATGGTACAGTAGGAGGGCCCATCATGTTGTGCAGCCTTGTCCTCGCTGGAGAAGCCAGCAAACAGCTGTTCTCACCCTGCATGCCTTGATGGTGGCAGCCTTGGCAGTGGGTATCGATGTGAGGTGGTGGCCTACCTGAAGCCCCAGATATGACCTCCTTCCCCCATGGGATAGGTGTGCTTCCCAGCACCAGCTTACCCACAGTGACACAGGCAGCAGCTATGGGATGGATGAGCAGAACCTCTGTCTTTGTCGGGGAGATTAGAAGCCCAGTGCTCCGGAAGTAGGCAGCTACTGCATCCAGGGATCATTGCAGTGATGACCGGATGGCCTGGAGGTTTCGTCTGGGTCCGTGTGTCCATAGGGCCACGTCATCCGCATATAGAGAGCAATGCTGTGAGTGCAGTTGGTGTGGTCTATTCGTGTTTGGAGGGACTTGTGTCTTCTTATGGCGACAGATGTCGCCTTGAAGAAGACAAGTCCACTTGTCAAAACGTTGGCTCCTGCTTTCAATTTGTTCTCATTTTGCTCATCGTCTTGAATTTCCATCTCCCGCCTTCCCCAGGCTTTCCCAGAATCAAGATTGTGGGATAAAATTGAACAAATTTTGTAAAGAGACGCTTGTATTGACTAAAAAAGAATGTAACAAATATTATCAGATATACAAAATGTATTGCCATTTAATAGGCACTATGTCTGAAAAATATCAATATTTTTCATTGAACAGATATTCCACTACAAAGATTTCACTGCAAGCACTACAGTTAGGCGTGCAGCTGCTGATGTTCTGGGCAGGTTAGTGTCATCGTCGCTCTCTGAGTCAAAAGTCCAACGAAAAGGCAGCATCCTCAGACTCGCTGCTGCTCAATCTGTCGATAAAATCAGCTGCAGATGTAGTGGAAGGGCGAGATATCTTTCGAAGCGCCCGTGCCGCTCGCGGAGGTGGCAGCGATTGCAAAACTTTGGAGCTCGTTTAAAAACGACCACCAAGTGGGAAAAAAGCGAACTATTAGAAAACAAAACTACAGTTCTCATCCATCACTTGCGATAGCGCAGTGTGTTCATGAGCGGCGCAGAAGGTGTCGAAAATGGCATTTCATACCGTCGATAGCGGGCTAACAATGCCCAATGGGTGCGGCAGGGAAAGAGGTAATATGGTGCAAGTGTCACATCTTCGTGTACTGTGCCAGGCTAGGCTTATGCTAGTGACAGCGTATAGTCTTCTAGGCTGTTCCATTCACACCGACACATCTGCCCCACTGCAAGGCACTGACGAACCACCTGGTAGGTGCTTACGTGATATTGTTAAAGAATTGGGTGAGCAAGTAGGTAGCTGATTTAACAGCATAAATCCAAGTGGAACAGAAATAAAGGACACTATATTTATTGTTAACCTCGCAGGTATAGACGGCATAGTGTCTGTGTTGTGTAGCTTGTGCATTCGTGCCTACTTCCTAGTCTCGGTTTCTAATTTCTTTCTTCTCCATGTCTAGGCTGCCTCGTAATAAAATGTGCCTTATGCACTTGGTGATGCACTACTAAGTGGCTGCAAGAAAGGTGCGTTGAGCAGCTGAGCCCTCACAATTGTGCATTGCCAAAATTACATAAATGAATTATTATTGCGATAGCAATTATATGAACATTCCAGGTGAATTTATGCCGGGACAGTTGGTGTCAGCGTGAGGTTCTGTATAAAGTCCAAAGTTCATTAAGATCGCGGCCACAAGCCATATTCTGTCATTGCGAGGGAAAGCGTGCGAGAGTGAGTCGAGAAGGATGGTGGCTCGATGCACGGCACCTTCTCGCTCACGCAATAATCCCAATCATTTGGGTACTTCGAGCAGGTGCATGGCAGCACAGGCCTGGTGTAATAGCTGCGCTAAACAACAATTTGGTAGAGCACGTAGCAGGATTTCCTTCATGGCACAGTTTCGCACAACTGGTGCGGCACTTCCATCATTCAGCTTTCTATGTTGGAAAGCATGTTTGTTTAGTTTCGTCATTACAAAAGAGTTGCAATAAAGGATGAAGTGAACACCATCTGCATGCCGCTACAACTGGCTGCGTCCTTCGTAGTGTTTCGATTTTGTTTCTTTAAATGGCTAGTTTATAGCGCCACTCTGTGGCACCACGTTATGCAGCTGACAGGCAAATCTGTTGGTGCACTGCCACCCCCCACCTTCTCGGTTGATAATAAAAAGTCAGTCTTAGTTTGGAGCTCATTGCTCATAGTCTCATTGCTCTTCGCCTCTGCTAGCAACCTACAAGGACAAGTTTCAGTAATGCATAAGCACCTTCATGAGACGCCTAAGAGGCAAGCCTATTGCACCAAGGAATAAAAACAAAAACTGAAGAGCTTGACATTGCTTTGTCGAACAAGGCTAAACCCCACGTATCCGCTTCAGAGTCAAATGGCCTTGGCTTGCGTGTTCACCTCATGCCAGATCCGGACATCATTATGCCCAGCACTCGCAAAAGAAAATGCCACTATTAATCTTAATGGCTGGGAGCAACATTTCCTTTTCACTATATAATAACTGGCTTTGAGGCTTGATGTCCCTAAGTGAGCTGGCATGGCAGAGTCACTCCTTTTACGTGGATCATCTTCTGTCAGCTCGTTTGCAAAACTTATTTTATTCTTTGTGAAGCTGCCTCCATAGTGCAGATTTGCACAGGGCTAAATCAGTTACACCTTATGTTCTGCCGCACCAGACACATTAGCTGTCATGTTGGGCATATCTAGCTTGAGCAACATGCAGTAGAGGATACTGTTGGTTGTCAAGAATGGCGAGTTGCGCAACAAGATTGCCACCTTGCCACCCGATTACGACAAGGGGTGCAAGACGCGCACCTCTCCCTCTCCGTCGCCGCAGCTGGGAGGCGTTCAAAGAAGCGGCCTTTGCGCTGGAATCCGCCGCCTTCCTCCAGCCCCTTCGACATTGTGACGGGACGAGTTCGGTGCGTGGACAATGATTCCAGAGTTCCCCAACGCGGAGCTGATTTGACACGCCTGGACAAGCCGCCGTGGGGACGACGTATTTTTGTGCTTCTCACGGTTCGGAGTGGCACGGAACAATGAGCGACGCTCGATCGGCAACGATAGTTTCCCGGAACGGCACCCCGCGCGGTTGCCTCTGTGTACAGAGCGCGGTTGCCTTTGTGTACGTAAACTGATCTTCAGAGCAGCTGCGAGTTGGTGATGTGTAAACGAACAGTCGCCGCGTCGTAGGAACGGCGGATCGAGTGTATAAAAACTGTGGTTGTGCGAATGCTGAGGACACACTTCTCTTGAGCAGTCATGTTAGACTGGTTCACTTCTCTCATGCAGTCCTGTTGGACTAATACTCTTTTTCTCAAACAGTCATGTTAGACTGAGTTAATTTCTGTAAATAAACCCTTTTCCTCGTTCTCGATGAGAAGCAGTTCTTCACTTCATCAACGATCTCAGCGTAAATAAGTTGGACGACGGCATGGGCCAGCTACCTTCGAATTCATGCCGTACTCCAATCTTGGCAAAGGACCACGGACGAAGGGATTGAGCCCCCAATCCTGACAACTGGTGGCAGCGGTGGGATGGACTTTGCGACATGGTGCTGTATCTGCAGTGAGTGCTTGGTTTTTGCTTTGACTCTCTAGGCTTCATTTTGTGGTTGTTCTGTTTAGAACAGTAGGGAAGCTAGATTGTTGTGTGTTAGCTAGGTTGTGTTTTCCTAGCTAGATTTAGAGAGCAGAATCAAGGCAGTAAAGCAGCAGTCATGGAGTTAAGGACACTGCTGAGAGACGAGTTGTTGATTGTTGGTGAGGAACTGGGCCTAGATGTACGCAAGGAAATGCTCAAATCGGAATTATTGGAGCTAATTTCCAATCAGGCCAGTGAGCAAGATATTGAAATGGGATTGGAACTTCTCAAAAAGAGAGAGAAACGGGAAAGAGAAAGAGAAGAACGGGACCGAGAAAGAGAGGAAAGGGACAGAGAAAAGCAAGAGAGAGAGGAACGCGATAAAGATCGCGAGTTTCAGTTAAGGAAAATGCAACTTGAACTTGAAAGCAAACGTTTGGAGTTGTCTCAAGGAAGTGAAGGCGCTCTGGGACGATTAAGTGAGGCAGAATCGTACCGCATGGACAGGCTATTAAAGCCATTTGAGGTCGGGACCGACATAGGCTTGTTCCTAAACAATTTTGAAAGGACTTGCGAGAAGATGAACTTCGGCCCGAGTACATGGCCACAGCGGTTGCTGTCTATGTTGCCGTGTGAGGCGGCGGAAGTAATCGCCAGATTGAGTGCGCAGGATGCATATGATTATGCAAAAGTTAAGGCTAGTCTCCTGAAGAAATACCGCCTTTCAGCCGAAGCTTTTCGGCAAAGGTTTAGGAGCACAGGCAAGAAAGATAGCGAGGGCTATCCGGAGTTTGCATATAGCAGGCCAACCTAGTCGAGTGGCTTAAAAGCGCGGAAGCGTACGACAGCAGAGACATGATCATTGAATGCATGTGTCTAGAGCAGTTTTACAAAACCATCCCCCAAGCTGTGAAACTGTGGGTGCAAGACAGAGGTAATGTAAACACTGTGGAAAGGGCGGCTGAATTAGCCGAAGAGTACGCAACCCGTAGAAAGTTGAACGCCGAGGAGGGAAACTGGGACGGTCGAAATGGACCGCGGAAACCATTTCCGTTCAAAAAGGGTGCGCAAACTAGACGATCCGAGCCTGTAGACATGGCGGAAAAGCCCGCAGAAAAGAGCGAGGAGAAACTTAACGGAGAAACCGCACAAAAAGAACAGAAAAGAAAATTCGAATCTGTTAGACCAATTCGCTGTTACAAATGCCACAAACTGGGACATATAGCTGTAAACTGCGAGAAGTCTAGCGTAGTTTTTTCCTACGTGGAGGAAAAGGATGAGAATATGGAACTTTTAAGTCCATATCTCCACGACCTGCAAGTTAATGGAAAACCATGCCGAGTGCTAAGAGACAGTGCCGCCACGCTGGACATTGTCCATCCGTCTTACGTGATGGTAGATGACTTCACCGGAGAAGTAGCGTGGATAAAACAGGTTGTAGAAGAACACAGCGTGTGTCTGCCCATGGCCAAAGTCAAAATCAGTGGACCATTCGGGGAGCTAGAGACTGAGGCTGCAGTTTCCAAATTTTTGTCACTGCAGTATCCCTACATCTTTTCGAATCGTTCGAATCAGTTACTGCGTGACAGAGGGCTCAAACTGGGAGAGGGCATAGTACAGGCATTGACCCGAGGCCAAGCTCGTAAGATCGCGGCGCTTTCGGCTGAAAATGCTCAAGCTCCTCCAGCTGAAGCAGAAAAGGGGATAGCTTCAATACCCGAATCCGAGCTAGGCCCGAGGGACAAAAGAACAGTTGAGGAGAGCCTGCCAGTTGACCAGCTCAATGAGAGCGTAGCACTAGAGTGTCAGAGTTCTAGCCTGCAGGAAGAGCATGCAGACGCGCTCACAAGCGAGACAGGGTCGTTATTATCACCGGCCTCAAAGAACTTTGATCAACTCTTACGCGTGGATAGAGAGTCACTGGCAGCTGAGCAAAAGAATGATGAGAGCTTAGCTAAATTACGTGACACAGCTAAAGAAGGCATTGCTAGGCGCAACGTAACGATACATGAGAAAGGAGGATTGTTGTATCGGCATTACAGAGATCGAAAGGGTAGGATTTTAGATCAGTTAGTCATACCTACTAAGTATAGGGAGGACCTTTTGAGTCTTTGTCATGGAAATGGGTGGTCCGGCCACTTAGGCATAAACAAATCAAAGGAAAGATTGCTTATGGAATACTACTGGCCTGGCTGTTTCAAAGATGTAGAAAACTTTGTAAGATCATGCGACGCCTACCAGCGTTCTGGTAAACCAGGAGAGACTTGGAAAGCTCCACTGAAGGTAGTGCCCTTAATAACAGAGCCTTTCAGACGACTTGTAATAGACACGGTAGGGCCTCTTCCAAAAACAAAATCAGGCTACAGGTACTTGTTTACCATGCTGTGTCCGGCCACCAAGTTTCCAGAAGCAATCCCTTTGAAAGAGCTCAGCTCCACCGAAGTAGTAGACGCGCTTTTGACAGTGTTTGCACGAGTTGGGTTTCCAGCCGAAATTCAGGCAGATCAAGGGTCAGTATTCACGAGCGCACTGACTTCCACATTCTTGCAAAAGTGCGGGGTAAAGTTAATACACAGTTCTGTCTATCACCCTCAGTCAAACAGTGTAGAGAGGTGGCATTCGGTGCTTAAGCGAGTTTTGCGTGCGCTCTGTTACGAGCACAAGGAGGACTGGGAGAACTGTCTGCCGGCAACTTTGTTTGCTTTGCGAACGGTTCCACATGAAGCGACAGGGTTCTCACCAGCAGAACTAGTGTATGGGAGGACACTCCGTTCTCCACTGAGAATGTTAAGAGAGATGTGGGAGGAAAGAGGGGAGAGTCCAACCGTGGTTGAATACGTGCTAAATTTACTGGAACGGCTAAGCGCAACCCAAGAACTAGTCGGAAAGAACATGGCACTAGCTCAAAAGAACGGCAAATTCTATTACGACAGGAATGCGAGGCTTCGTACGTTTAACGCCGGAGACCAGGTAATGATCCTCAAACCTTCAAGAAAGAACAAGCTTGAAGTTCACTGGGACGGGCCCGTTAAAGTGTTGCACAAACTTTCAGAAACTAACTATGCTTTGAGAATGCCCGGTCGCAGGAAGGAAGTGAGGATATATCACTGTAATTTGATGAAGCCGTATGTAGAGCGGAGCGGAGTCGTTAACTATACTGTCAAAGAGCCGGATGGCATTGGTACCAAGTTTAAGGAGTATAGGGCAACCTCCAACTCTGAAATCGGCCTAGAAGAAGTAGTGGAACACTCGGTAAGCTCTCATGCTCTAAGACCCGAGCAGCTAGATGAGCTAAAAGGGGTGTTAGGGGAATATCTCGACAGATTCAGCGATCGGCCGGGTAGAACCGAACTGATAACGCATGAAATTGAGCTGACCTCTACCGAACCAGTAAGATCAAAACCTTACAGGGTGTCTCCAAGACAGAGAGAGATTATGGAGGCAGAGATACAGCGCATGCTAGAGTTGGGAGTTATTGAGCCCGCTGAGAGTGACTACACGTCACCGCTAATACTCGTAGAAACCCCTAACAAGGACCCTCGTCCGTGTGTTGACTACAGGAAGTTAAATGCGATCACTAGGGATCAGCTGTACCCGATACCCAACATTGAGGAACGAATTGAAAGAGTTAGCGCTGCTAAATACATTTCAACTATAGATCTCGTGCGGGGGTACTGGCAAGTTCCCCTTTCAGAAAGTGCCAGCCGCTATGCCGCATTCATCTCGCCTGTAGGCACTTTTCGCCCTCTCGCACTCAGCTTCGGGCTGAAGAACGCGCCGTTTAGCTTCTCTAAGTTAATGGATATTGTCCTAAAAGACTTGCAGGAGTTCGCCTTACCTTATCTTGATGATGTAGCCATTTTTTCGGACAGCTGGGAACAACACGTATCGCACCTCAAACAGGTGTTCTCACGGTTGAGGGAAGCCGGCTTAACGATGAAAGCGGAAAAGTGTAGGTTTGGTTGTTCGCAGGTTACTTATCTGGGCCATGTTGTTGGCCAGGGCATGAGACGGCCGGCTGAGCTGAAAATAGCGACGATTGGAGATTTTTCTCAGCCGCGCACGAAAACGGACGTTCGTTCATTTTTGGGACTTGTGGGGTATTATCAACGGTACATTCGGAATTACTCGCAATTGGCAAGTCCATTAACAGACGCCCTCCGAAAGGGAGCACCGAGTAACGTACACTGGGATAAGGACAAAGAGAACGCTTTCCAAAGTTTGAAAACGCTATTGGTTTCTCGCCCTGTGCTTCGCGCGCCAGACTATACAAAGGAATTCATAGTTCAATGCGACGCAAGCGACAGAGGTATGGGCGTGGTACTTAGTCAGGTCGGCGACGATAACGAGGAGCATCCTATCCTCTACGCCAGCCGTAAACTAAATGTAAGAGAGGAAGCCTACAGCGCTTCAGAGAAGGAATGCGCTTGTTTGGTTTGGGCCGCCCAGAAGTTGTCGTGTTACTTGTACGGAGCGAAGTTCATCTTCGAGACCGACCACTGTCCTCTGACGTGGCTCAATCAAATGTCACACAAAAACGGCCGCTTGCTCCGATGGAGCCTCACTCTCCAAGAGTACAACTTCTCCGTTAGATATAAGAAGGGAAAGTTGCATAGCAATGCGGATGGTTTGAGCAGGCTAATTTGAATTCTGCGTTTGAGGGTCCCGCCTAAATTTTGGGGTTACTAGTGTTAGCTTTTCTTTAGGCGAAGAAAATCCCCTCTCATTCAGCAGAATTCCCTCCATTAATTGCTGAATTTGTCAGCAGGAATTTGCTTCAGAAATTGGCATAGTGAAATGTAGCATTTTTTTTGTTTCTACACTTATGTTGTTGTTGTTGTTTTTTGAAGCCTAGCGAGTCTAAAGTGAGAGCCAATGCACGTCATCTCGGCGCAGAGCCGTGTTGTGGGGTTCATTTTGCAGTTGCCTGTCCTTGTTGAATGTTTTGGGGCGGTGACATCAATGCACAAGTGGTCGCTGCGAGCCAAGACATCAATCCCCCCCCCTGACCAACAGCCGTTCTCTTCCTGCCTAGCGGTTGTCAGCGCTAGACAGTCGAGACTTTTCGGGCCATGGAGGCGCTGTCAAGAATGGCGAGTTGCGCAACAAGATTGCCACCTTGCCACCCGATTACGACAAGGGGTGCAAGACGCGCACCTCTCCCTCTCCGTCGCCGCAGCTGGGAGGCGTTCAAAGAAGCGGCCTTTGCGCTGGAATCCGCCGCCTTCCTCCAGCCCCTTCGACATTGTGACGGGACGAGTTCGGTGCGTGGACAATGATTCCAGAGTTCCCCAACGCGGAGCTGATTTGACACGCCTGGACAAGCCGCCGTGGGGACGACGTATTTTTGTGCTTCTCACGGTTCGGAGTGGCACGGAACAATGAGCGACGCTCGATCGGCAACGATAGTTTCCCGGAACGGCACCCCGCGCGGTTGCCTCTGTGTACAGAGCGCGGTTACCTTTGTGTACGTAAACTGATCTTCAGAGCAGCTGCGAGTTGGTGATGTGTAAACGAACAGTCGCCGCGTCGTAGGAACGGCGGATCGAGTGTATAAAAACTGTGGTTGTGCGAATGCTGAGGACACACTTCTCTTGAGCAGTCATGTTAGACTGGTTCACTTCTCTCATGCAGTCCTGTTGGACTAATACTCTTTTTCTCAAACAGTCATGTTAGACTGAGTTAATTTCTGTAAATAAACCCTTTTCCTCGTTCTCGATGAGAAGCAGTTCTTCACTTCATCAACGATCTCAGCGTAAATAAGTTGGACGACGGCATGGGCCAGCTACCTTCGAATTCATGCCGTACTCCAATCTTGGCAAAGGACCACGGACGAAGGGATTGAGCCCCCAATCCTGACATGGTGTACTACACATACTGGGTGCTTTTGTTTTTTCGGACTACACAGAATTTCAAAACATTGATTGTGGCAGATCATAGAATTCTAGTGCACGAGCTGGATTACGCAATGAGGTGAACATTAGTTGCATGAGAAATTGAAACACATAATTGACTAACAAAAATTTTGTAATTAAACTTTCAGTTAATTACTTTACAGCACATATAGGCCTTTTACAAACTGTAGCTGGTGAGGTTGCAAGGCATATCCACTTGTAACGAATGCACCATGAGACTTGCGGTAAACATTCACTGTTGTTCCACAAATTTTTTTAAACAAAAGGCCATTTGAAGCATTGATGCACAAAAATAACTGCAATAGCCAAGTATTTTGTCACACACTTTGGGAAAGAATATCTCGAAACTGGTGTCACCGAGAACATTCATTCTAAGTGGATACACCTTGCAAACTTGATGGCTACAGTTTGTAAATTGCAATATGTGCTGTAAAGTCATTATTTAAAGAAGTTGACTTCACGTTATTTATTGAGCTATGTATATATATTTATTGTGCAAGTACTGTCCATTGCTTTGAGTAATCTAGATCAAGAAGTAGAATTTTGCCAAATAGCACGAGTGATTTGTGAGAATTCTATAGTCCAAGAAAACAAACACCCTCAACAAAGCCAGATGTGTTTTTATTGCAATGACTTTAAAAGACCTACCACTTTCTGGATCTTTATTCTCACTGAAATTTCAGAAAGTTGCATTTTGTTTGATCCACATTGTGCAGTACAACACCTGCCACTGCTATTCGCATGCTTCAATCAGACTTTTACTTTTCAAAAGGCAGTGAGCAGCACCTTCCTTCTACGATGGCAAGGTGCACATACAATGGTGGGAAGGACTCGGGTGTTGACATAGTTGGCACAGGTTCACCTTGGTAGAAACAGCACAAAATGAGATGATAAATGAGAGTACACGACAGGACAGGTACCACTAAAATGTTGCTAACAAGTTGTTAGTGGCACCTATGCTGTTGTCCACTCTTATGAGTCTTGTTGTATGCCATTTCAACCAAGCTGGTACAGCAGTGGCTTTCTTACATTTTCTGGATAAACCTGGCAAGTAATGATACAAAGTGCTTTATTGAACCAAACGGACCAAAAATGCAATCTTGTGAAATTTCTAGCGACAGAAAAAGCTGCTCCAAACTTGAAATGTTATTCCAAAACTGTTAAAATGAATATGCAGGCCGCCGTATTCAGTCACGTGATGGAGAGTTCCGAAATGCTAATAAAGCAGAAACATTGGAAGCACCGACTACACTAAAAAATTTTGACAACCTTTGGGGCTTATCGTGTACCCAACAAGAATTGTCATCCTGCATGCTACTTTCCCGTCAGGAACATTATGTCACACCTACATTTACGAGCTGTTCTTTGTCTGCAAGTACCGGAAGTGCAGTACTAAAGAAAGAGAATATATGCCTCAGATAAGAGTATTAGACAAATTCCAAGAAGGTGCATGTTTTTCTCAAGAGTCTACAGTTCCGGTTCAGCAGATAATTCATACAACCTGCCGTGGTAGATCAGCATATATTTATTTCTGTGGGCAGGTGCTGGTTTGCCGTAGCCCAGACCTTAGTTAATCCCATAATGGAGTGGGGGGTACAACGAGAAATGCTCTGGCTTTTGGCTCAGTTACACGTCTCATGCAAATTGGTTTCCCTCGGTCATTTATGCAGCTGGCATAATGCCAGCTGCTGCAAAGCTGTAAGGCAGGTAAACCAAATGAATAATGACATGCTGTTGAACCAGTCCCTTTCTACGACAAATATGGGCTGATCTCTCTGTGCCCCTCAGCAGTGCAAACCTTTACTTTTCTTTTACCAACTCCGAGAGGACATACACATTAACACTGAATTTTATGTGCCAAATCTCTCCAACTGAGGCTTGGTAATATCTTTACAATGAAATGTTTGACAGCATTCATCCCGCAGGTCTCGTATGTGAAGAAAGCTACAGGTGTTGGTGAAAGCTCATTGTAAAAACTAGTGTTAATTCTTCTCAAGAGAGATGTTTAGTCTTATCTTTATTGTGACGAATAAATAAAAAGCACGCACAGAAAAGGAATGATAGTAAAAGCACCCATAATGTTTGTGCAACTACAACGTCCTTTTGTCCTGCTCCATCCTCGCCGTGAACTCCTGCATGTGGCGTTCGATCTTGCTTCGCAGCTCTGAGGCGTTCTTCAGCGCCCTGTCGTCCTGACACGTCCTGAGGTACTGTTCGACGAGGTCAGGTGGATCCCAGCTGTTCGCTCTGACTCCGGCAGTCGGCGTCGTGACAGGAGCGCCCGCAGAGCTCTCGACCTGACGAAGACGCTTGGTCAGCTGGGTCACCTTATCAGTGAGTCTATCGATGACTCCGTCTTTTTCCGACACTATTCGCTCCAGTTCCGGCTCCTTGGTTGAATTTTTCTGCGCTCTGGCCTCCCTGCTAGTCCTCTCTTGTTCCCGCAAACTGGCCACTTCTTTTTCGAGCTCCACAGCTCTGCTTCTCCAAAAGTCGGCGGCGTCCGAAGACGACGCGGAAGGCACCCGGCCATACGCATGACAATCGTGGCCGCCGGCGGCAGTCGAAGCGGCCTTGAGATCGCCGTAGCGTTTCTTGATTCGGCTCACGTCTTCCTTAAGCTCACCGATACGCCGGTCATATTTGCCAACCAAATCGCCTTGCAGCGACTCGAGGTATGCGACGCGGTCGCGCAGCTGTGAAGCCTCTGCCCGACTGGCAGCGAGGTCGAGTTTCGTCTGCTTCAGCTCGGCGTCGCGTCGCGCCAGCGCGTCGTCTGCATCGGCGAGCCGGGCCTTCCAGCGCTGGTGCCTCTCCAACACGGCAAGGTCGACGTCTCGCAAAAGCCTGAGGAGCTCGAGTTCGCACGACGAGCCACCGCCACCGTTGGGGAGGTGGATGCGATCGCCGAACAAAGTTTCTCTCTCCATTTGTAGCGCCGTCTGTTTCCGCACAATGCGTAAGGCAGGGCAGAGACCTTTCGCAGCTTATCACCGCGCCGCGCTCGCCGTTCACGCGGGTTCGTGAGCCTGATGTTTACACGGATCCAGACGGCCGAAGCAACCGAAGGCCGTACACCACTCACTGCTTTAAATATGGCGGACATTAAACAAAGCTTGTCAATGGTCAAGCCGCACTTTCGAAGAAAAAATGTCCTCACCGAGAATTTCACAGTTCGGCAGGTTTTTAAGGCGTTACTTGCGTCTGAAAGCCGCGCAAAAAAAAAAATTATCACATCCCGATGTGAGCTGATAAGGCGAACTCGGGTTACACAAAAGTCTAAGGCATATGTACGACTTGTTGACGCGGTACGTCATTCAGTATTTAGCAGACAGTCATACGAAACTCGTGCACGTTTTTCAATACAAACATTGAATGGAAATAACGTCATCGTAATTGCTTCGAGCTTTCGCGCAGATAAACTGCCATAGCGGTGCATCAAACTCCAACCCAGATGTTTTTACGACACAACCATGGCATCGGGAAGCAACGATAAACATTTGCGCACATCGCACACATTGTGCGCACGCCATAACATCTGCGCGCTTCAACGCTCTTGAATCGCGCATGCAAACACACTGCGCTGTTGCCACCGTGACTGTTACTTACTCTGCAGATCGTCGACGTGCGGTACAGGCGAAAGTCCGGATTTCGTCTCCCCGCTCGCAAAAAAGCGCGGAGCGCTCGAACCGTTGTGCTCGCTGTCATTGTTACAGGAATACTGCTGTCGAGTTGGAAACGAATACTACCTATGATACTACGATCAGCAGCTGAGTAACTGACCAGCTACTGGCTGCGCTTCGGATCGACTCGACCTCGCATCGCAAGCTTGTTATCTTGGCTCGGCTACATTGGTGGCCACGACGTAACGGCTGTGACGGTCTACACCACTCTTCTCTACACATCTACACAGTGGCTCGAACGGCTTCCTGGGAGCAGGTCTTTCAGCGTGGAATGATGCGGCGGCGCTGGCGTCGACCACTCTTGACAAAATGGGATGTGCCTGAAGTATATATTTAAGGCGACAGCAGTGCTGTTACAGTAACCGGTAGCGCTATGTGCTTGAGCACGCTCGGAGACGCGTCACGTATGAATGGGTGGTCATTATTTTCCGCTCAGCCATCAGACATTCAATCATATTTCCTTACACCCATTCTTTTCCTCACGTTTTCTGTTCTCTGTGCAAACTTACTGAATACGTGCACACTGTGCCATGCATCACTTTATTTCAGCAGTTCTGTGCACGCAACTGGCCGGGCTGGCTTGCAAAACACTATACGATCAAAAAGATCTTATAATCGCTTTAAATTTGTCTGTTATACAATACTGCAGCTCACTTCCATATATACTGAATAGGCAACGATTACATGATCACACTTTCTCTCTGCCCGCTGATATATACTTTGCTGTCACCGCAGCTCAGATATAAATTGTCGCAGACGCGACTAGATAGACTTGTTTTAAATAGATTACTTTTGCCAGTACACTACTCGAATATTTTGGGAGCTCGCTCTAATTTAGGTTTACGAGTGGCATTGAAGAAATACACGTTTCCCATTTCTCCCAGCTTGCGGTCATCCGACGTGGGAACAAAAGCACATTCAGGTTGTTCAAAAACAGTTTATTTGCACATTAATTCAAAAATTATATAATACAGTTCGTTAGAAGTGGCACAAGAATGGCAGCATACTTTATGGCACGGCAGCCATTTATAATCGACTTACTTCAGTTGCTGCCGTGCACTTCGTTTCTCATCAGACCCTTGATGTAGAAATGCATTCGTGTGACGACGTAAAAACCGATCAGCTTTGAGGTTGTTTACCACAACCAACACCACCAATGCTGCTCCTGTTGATGAATGCCAGCACATAATGCTATCTCGATGTAGCCAACGCTTGCTAAAGCAGCCAGTGAAAATGTCTTCAAGTTCACTGATAAACACGAAAAGCTTCAGTGAAGGGTGGAGAAGTCTAGCGAAGCATTTAAGCACTTTCCATCTGAAACAGGCAGCAGCAGCTGGTTTATGCATGCACTACAATGTTTTAAGTACACACTTCCTTGCGACAAAGCCTGTCACATAGTAAGTCTTGTGTCACTATAGTGACAGTTGCGGCCATGATAGTGAATAATGTATGGGTGATCCGGTAGAGTCAGAGGACTGCTATCAGACGAACCTTCGACGCCTTTAAGATCTCCCTCATCAATTAAGCAGCAAGTAGAAGCAACAGCTGCTGCTTGTACGAACTAGCAGTCTGGTCTTCAGCTTTCAAAAGCGAGCTTACAACTTCCTGTTGAACGTTTGATCCAATGACGCTCTTGGCAAGATTGTGATAGCGAAGGCAATTAATGGCAATTAACGCCGCTTTGGGGAGCCGAAGTTTTTCGCGTCAAATATGCAGGCAGGTAGGGCAAAATCGTCGGAACTGCATTAGGGGCAAGCGTTGACATTTCCCTTGGCATTCGAACTTCTACACCATTTATGGTATACACGGGGTCTCTCGAAATAAAATGCGGTTCAAGGTGCAACTCGCGCACAGCGCGATTCCCTTCACGCGGCTTGTCAATCCGATGCAGGTTACGCTGCTAAAGAAGTCGTCGTTCCTCTTCTTTCGGGGCTTTGAAAAGAGATAACTTACAACTTTGTTGCACACGCGCATATCCACTTGTGCAACCTAGAGCGGAACAATGGTTTAGACTACTTTTTTAGCCGTTTCGCGAGGATGAACAAGCACACGACGCGGAAAAAGTCACGCCGGCCATGCCACAGAGCAAACTAAATGGGAGGAGTAGGCGATGACAGCGCCGCCGCTACTATCCCCACAAGCGGAGACAGGGGCAAGCAAGGGGAGTGCGCTCCGATTTGCCACTAGAAATCCTTCTAGCTCACGAGCTCACTGTAACGGTAGCGTGAGTGAAAAAGAGCAGACAGCTTCCGCGATGGCGGTGTGCTAGCGTATTGTTGCGAAAGCTGAAACCGGCACGCTTGCCGTGTAGTGCTCTCACATAGCGAGCATCCCCATCCCCGTGATCCACCATGATGTACGGACGTTTTGTATCAGCCGCGAGGCTCATATTTCTGCGACCGAAGATGCCACATCGCACGCTATCGGCGACCGAAGTGAGTGTCCTAGATCTGCTGCATGCGGAATCGTACGATCCCAACCGGTCATCGGCGTCCTTGAAATAAATTGGTGTCGGATGTATCCTCGCGCATATAACACCTCGTGAAACATAGCTGGGAAACCGTACAGTGGTTTAAAAGACATACTTGCTTGTTTGTGGCTTGTTTTCCCCATTTTAAGTGTCTCGCACCTATGCCGCGCGCGCGCACGCCTTTTGCACGTTGTGCTCAACGGGTTAAAGTTGGGTCAGTGCTCTGCATAACTAGGCATTCCGGATAGATCAAACAGTTCTCAGTTTTCTAGAAATATGTTTAAATCGATTCGCAACATAAGTTGTTCTCGATAAGTTATTTATGCGTCAGAAATAAATGCGCATCTTTTTTTTTCTAATTTAATTTCTTGTTATTGGAACGCTCGAAGCAACACGAGCACCGCGAAAAATTGCTCGATATAACGCTTTCTGTGATGTGTTCGGTGCCTGTGCACTTGTAGACGTCGTGGCGCGGTCGATCGACTTAAATTGGAATTAAGTGAGCATACGCGGATGACCTGTGCTGGGAAGGGGGCGTCTAGCTCTTTTATGGAAGTTGCGCTCGCAGAATAACGATCTTGTCTATACGCTATCTAATTAAAATGTACTTATTGTGGGAAAGCAACAGATCTAAGGGACATGTAAATTTCTACACATTTGGTCATTGTAAAGAATCGTGTGACTGTAAATTCAGACTAGTAAAATCATAGCACGCAGCTTGATGCTTCCAGAGCCAATTACCATCTGCCGATATGCTTGGTGATCGAAGCAGACCAGTTCTTTGCTGCTTTGCGAGTTGCAATATTGCCCAACATTGGTAGAATAGAATGTGCTAGCTGTGATGTTATAGCCAAGCGGTCCATGGACTCGTGTACGTATGTGCGCAGACGAGGACATTTGTGACCGAAGCAGAGACAGCCGGCTTCCAGCCACCTACACCCGTGACTCATCGGATGCCGACCACCAGAAAACTGGAGTTTGTGCCAGCAAACGCCCATGATGGCATTCCCATGTACAGTATCCTGAACAAGGATGGCAGGCTTGCCGAAGGCGTCGAGGACCCAAAGGTGCCTGCTATTCTTCTGTGAATCTTTCTGTATGGGCTACATAAGCGTGTTGTTCCAGCCTATTTCCGAGCTACACTTACATCGTGTTGTCTCTGAAACTCCGTGACGTCAGTCTATTATTCTGACTACAAAAATGTTTGTATTGTACTTTTCTGTTCTTTGTATTAGCAGCTAGTAGTAGCAGGCCACTTTGACAGCTGCTGTAGGAGGCTGTCATTTAAGAAAGAAGGGGATGAAGGCAGACAGGCTTGCCTTCTAGTGCACAGACCAGGCTGCACCTAGCTTTGAATTGAATGGTTGTTTATTGCTTGGATATAGGACAATATGCTAAAGAAAAAAATATTTTTCAGTGCTGTAAGTTTTCCACTAAAGGTGAGCCGAAACTTATGCTTGATGTTAAAAAAAAGAAGAAAACAAAACAAAAGGAAGCCTTTGTAGGTGTATCTTAATCTAAGCAACCCTTGCATCAAACGCAGCGTAGCTAGGTAAGCAAGTTATCACAACCTTCCAAAGTACTGGAGCTCTCATTTGCCACAGCCCAATATCTACCAAAGACTTTGCAAAGGCTTCACTCTATTCCCATGCAAGTATCTGGCAATACTCGAGCCTTTTTAAGTGTTTCACTACATCCAAGCTTAGTACTTCTATAGTCTCTGCTATATCTGACGCATGTTTTTGTACGCTGCGCTAACCCTGCTGACGCTGGTGTCTGGCTGCGCATTCTTACAGCCTTGTCATATGGATTCTTTGGTGATGCATTGCCGACTGTTCTGTGCCTGACACTGGATACCAACCATGGCGCTGCTGCCACCTGAAAAACACTGTGGAACTTCCTTTAACAGCTTCGCAATAATTCAATGTAGGGAAGCAGGCAAATACGTAATGAAAGAGACATGATACTTGGCCTAGCCAATGCAGCAGGCCAAAAGTATCGTATCTCAGGCCATTAATATGGCCAGGTGCTGGTCTCAGATCAAGCCAGACCATAGCTCCTCGTCGAGCATTCGCTAACTTCATATTGAGTGTGGCAAGAGTGTGAGCGAGTCCGGGGCATGCATCTAGCAGTAATTGTCATCCTGCTATTGCACTTGTGTTACACAAGCCTTTCCTGCCACCTGCTCGCATACTTATCTGCAGCTGGACAAGGACCTGCTGGTGCGCATGTACTCTAAGATGGTGCAGATGAACATCATCGACCAGATCATGTACGAGTCGCAGAGACAGGGCCGTATCTCCTTCTACATGACCCACTATGGTGAGGAGGGCGTGCTCATCGGAAGTGCAGCAGCGCTTGATGACAAGGACCTGGTCTTTGTCCAGTACCGCGAGTATGGTGAGTCAAAGTGCTTCAGTGGACGTGTCTGCAGCAGTGATTTTGTAGGCAAAGGAGTGTGTATAGCTAGAAACCCTTCCAGGTGTACTGCTAGCATAGACTGGAATGGGAAAAGGACAAAATCAACTTGCACTTGTATTACGTAGCGTTACATGAGTGTGATGGTGTTGTATATTGAGATCTTAGTGTTATATCACTAGATACTGTGGTGCACCTTCAGAGAGCAAATCTTGCAAGTGTCATCACCATCATCATCCTATTTTATGTCAACTGAAAGGACAAGGGACTGTCCCAATGATATCCGATTAACCCTGTTTTCTGCCAGGTGATACACTCTTATGCCTGCAGGTTTCTTAATTTCATCACAACAGCTTATTTGCTGTTGTCCTCGGCTGTGCTACCCTTCTCTTGGCACCCATTCTGAAACTCTTATAGACCACTGGTTATCTGCCCTATGCATTACATGGCCTGCTCAGCTCCATTTCTTCCTCTTAATGTCACCCAAAATATCAGCTACCCCCGCTTGCTCTCTAATCCACACCACTATCTTGAGTCTCTTAACATTATAATGTATGTAATTTTTCGTTCCATTGCTTGTTGCATGGTTCATATGCTAGTACTGGTAGAATGCATTGATTATTCACTTGCTTTTTCAAGGATAGTGTTATGCTGCCAGTCATGACTTTGAAGTGGCTGCCATGTGCACCAGCAAATGCAGAAGCCAGAAAGTGTGGTTCAGTCTGTTCAGACCTGTTCAGGCTACAAAAGTTTGCGAGACATGATAATACAAGACAGAATTTATGCTCCACTAAGACATCACAGTTCAAGTATGGTGAATCATTATGTAGGCCGCAATGGGTATTATGTACAGATTAAACTTTTGAACTTGAGGCTATGTGCCAAGGCTTTGAGAGAATCCAGCTTTTTGTCAAATCCATCGTGTCCCATAAACTTCTGTGGCCAACTGTGCCTCTGAGCACACAGTGCAGATTAAGTAGGGTAGGCAGCTTCACTTTATTTTAGCCAACTTGCATTACCGTATATTGTTGTACTGCTGCATAATTGCTGCTGTATTGTTAAATCACTGGAGGGTGTTCTCTTGTGATAACAATTATATGGACATTCAAGTCGCGTTTTTGCTGTCGCTGCCACCATGATGTTACAGTATCAGTGGAGGCCTGTGTGCAGAGGCTTAGAAGGTCCTCGTAGACGTGAGTGATGTGTGGTTTGCCTGGCTGCAAAAGCAACCTAGCCAAACGGACATGCCATCCTGTTCTGCTCAGTTGGCTGTATAGGGCAGTGTTCTGCTCTCCACTGCTGGCATGAGTGTTATGCGCACACAAGCACCTGCATTCCTCTTGATCAGGTGTGTAGACACCAGACCACGGTGCACACACTGATCTGAGTGTAAAGGACAGAAAACGTCAAGCCGAAACTATCTAATCCTTTCATTGGGTGCTAACAAATGTTGATAGATTTCTGCATTTTGTTTCCTTCCTCTATGGTCTCTGGTGGCACTCTTCATCACGCAAGCATTGTGGAGACACCTGCAGTTGTTTTGCATGTTACGTCGCACCACACCTCTAAGGAACGAGTGCAGTGCTACGCCTTGCTATTGTTTTCTCTGCTTTGCCCTTTGGCCAATTTTTTTTTTCTCCCTTGATGCTCTCTGGAAGCGTTCCCATGGGTCTCTCTTTCATAAAGTATGCCAACTGTATCACAGGCGTGCTGCTGTGGCGAAACTTTTCGGTGAACCAGACAATGCAGCAGTGCTACTCTACAATGTACGACTATGGCAAGGGCCGCCAGATGCCCATCCACTACGGTTCTACGCAGCATCACTTTGTCACTGTCTCATCGACACTTGCAACGCAGATGCCACAGGGTAAGGCACCTGGACTCTCTTATGCTATAAAAAAAAGCATACTTTTTGTCAGAATGCAAAACGTTGTTGTAATTCAGGCGCACATTACAGGGGCCTAGGTGGCTGAAATTAATCCATAGCACCTCACTATGCCACTTCACTCCTGTTTGGTTTTATAGAAAAATGCAATTTTGTATCTCATGACGAGGTTCTTGGGTTTTTAGAGGCGATGTTTTCTTTTTATTGAACTGTAAGGTAATGATTTTTTGTTAATTCATGTGCTTTTATCTAATAATAAAATTTTACCTTGTGGCTGGTGCATCATAACCTGAGTTGCTTTGCGCCATAAAACTATATATTTAACCAACAAATGTTTTAACTAACTAACTAATGGAGCCTCCACTATGGCAAAACTGTATCATAGCTTGACTCCTATTTACACGATAAAACTCTACATAATTAACCTACTAACAGTTTAACTAAAAAACTAATTGAGTCTCTGCTGTAGCAAGACTATCATAGCCTGAGTTGCTTTTGCACCATAAATCTCTACATAATTAACCAACTAACGATCTAACTAACTAACTAAGGGATCCTCCACTATAGCACCCCTTATATCCCATGTTTTCCTTTGGGACATTAAATCCTATAATCAGATCTTTTCTTTTATTATATTGCTATTCCTGATATCTGCTGCCAGAAATTGTGTTGCTGAAAAGAAAGACACCTGTCTAACCTTATCATATTGTCTTTAAAGGATACAGTGTTTGCTGCCGCATCTTCTGTATGTGCGAATGTGAACAGACGCACACGTGCAGATATATGCGAGTGACCGTCTTGAATTTCTGCGTCGTCTGCATGCACATGGCAGCTGTGGGCACCGCGTACGCCTACAAGCTGGCCCAGAAGAAGCAGTGTGTGGCCTGCTACTTCGGCGATGGTGCTGCCAGCGAGGGCGACGCCCATGGTGCCTTCAACTTTGCGGGTGTACTCAGCACGCCAATCATCTTCATCTGGTGAGTTCCATTCTTCTGCTCCCATGCTGAACTTTGGGCCCATTGGAAGTACACAATGCACCATTCAGTTTGTTTCTTATGAAACCAAGTTAGGTTCTTAGCCAAGGCTTGCATGAGGCACAAACCTTAGCTAACAACCGACATTCTCAGGTCAATAAATCACAAAGACAGCATGTTCAAGAAATGAAAGCAAAAGCCACACAGCATTAGTTTAGAAAACATGTTGTGGGGTCTGATGTGGGGTTCTCCACCGTACTCTTGGGACAAAGGAACGACAACACAGTAGTGCAAACAATCACAAGGGCATTTATTGCACCTTTCATAGATCAATGCCTGCTAGCTGAGTTGCTATCCACACAACATGCCGATGGGCGCGCGACAAATCTAGAAGTTCGACTCACCGCGACCGGAAGCGAGGGAATATGTTCGCCCCATGCTGGATCCCAGCGCCTGGTCGTTCGCGTGTACGGTCACGCGAATCGTGGCGTGTTCGAAGGCGGCCACGCGAGGCGGTCTCGCAGAAGCATGGGTCGGCGCGCACGCGGGAGACGTCCCCGCCGTGCGCCGACCCGCCGGGAAAGAGGGTCGCTGCACGTGCGGCACGGCACGTCCGTCCCGCTTGCTGTCTCGAACCCAAGAGAGAGCCAGCGCCTTCCTTCCGGCGCCCAGGTAACCTCGCCTGTCGGCGGCGTTAGCAGCGCAACACTCGCGCCATTTCTCGCACTGGGCTTCAACCACATCGACCGCGCGGGCGTCACGCAGGCCACGCGGTGAAGCGAGAGTACAGGAGACGCACTATGCGGGAAAAACATCAGGGGAGGCGCGAGGGTCGCGCATCCCCACAATGTATAGGACATATATAAGAAAAAACTCGAAAACCTAACTGAATTTTGAAGCAATATTATTTTATCACAAAAATTAAGGAAGCGAATGGTGACAACATGGAAAGCTATAAATACTGCCTTAAACACATTTAATAGAAACAGCATTGTAAATGGCACAACAGCAAGTGACTTTTGTAGTTGCCGAAAGCTTCAACAGTTACTTTGCAGAAATGACATCTACTCTTACTAAAAGCAATGCGCATATAATTCACAGTCAGACACCACATTATTGACCGTCCTATTTCTTTCTTCCTTCTACCTACTGACCCACACGAGGTCAATAACGTAATCCCCTCCTCGAAAAATACTTCATCAACCAGCTTAGACTCCAATTCTGTGTCCTTGCTGAAACATTGCTCAGTTTGCATATATATGTGGCCCCTTGTCGCATATCAATAACGAGATGTTCCTTTCAGGCATGCTTCTGGCGCAACTTAACCAAGGTTTAACCAAGCATTTAAAAAAGGAGTTAACCAAGCATTTAAAAAAGGAGTTAACCCAGAATTTAAAAAAGGAGATAAAGTGATTATGTTGAATTACCACTGTTTTATGTTTTCAGCGTTGCTCTGGTTTCCTATTTCAGCCGGAACAATGGCTACGCCATCTCAACGCCTACTTGCGAACAGTACAGCTGCGATGGAGTTGGTATGTCTGCGAAATTCACCTTTTTAAAGCAAATGAGCCTTCTTTGGCTATTGTCCTAGGTCTCTTGTTGGCTAGTGGTGTTTCTCCACTGATAGATTGAGAGAACAGCATCGGTTTGGGGAAGCAGAGGCAGTCCTCGGCCGCTTGCCACCCTCGTGACAGCCCCCATAATAATATAATAATAGAATTGTGTTTTCTTCTATATTCAAATTACAATCCGGCGCTATCATGTCTGTAGGCTGTGTGTAAGTCATACTTTTATTATTTTTCTACATATATTAGCTTGAGAAATTCAATTAATTCAGTAACTTCCTTGCGCCACATGGAGGGCCAAGGTATGGGTGGTTCGAAAATCTTTTTGCTGAAACGACGTCCAATGCTGGACACCGCCTCCAAATTTTCTGTGACACGCAGCTCTTAATGCTGTCGCGTTAACATGCAAATAACAAATTGGCTTATATAGCCATGTACTGGTGACTGGCTCTGTTCTCTGCACTCTAAAAATAGTTTGTGCCCTTTGGCGCTTATCTTGTCCTGAAACAGCAATTGCCATCTTCTTGCCTACCTTTTCTTTCTTTAATGCTGCATCCCTGATACTTCCAGGTCGCGAATCACTATCGCGATCATGCGCATTATTAGTATGACATAATGTCTTGATAGGAAAGTGTGCAGAGCGTTGAGTTTAGAAGAAAGGAAACACAAGCAAGACAGGTGACGATTATTGTTTGGCGACAAGATATGTCGCAAAAGGTGTGAACATTTTTTTGGAGTATACAGAATTAGGCAATGAAACAACAAATGCTACCTAAATATCCTCACTGCTACAAAAATATATGCCTTCAAGCGCATCATTCCTTTATTAAAGCAAATAGCTTGGTAGAAGCTTCATCATTTGCCTTGCTGTAAGCTTTGCGATTTGCTTCGCCAGCCCTTTATCACTATATATGTATTTTAAGAGGACTGAACCAGACGGAACGCTTTTATTAGGTGAGACCGCAGATAGCATCCGCCAAGAAGCAGCAGCTCTGGGAAGATGATGATTATACATAGATGAAAACAATGAGGTGTGCTAAAAGCGCTTGCACTCTTTGCACTCTTGGAGCCGCCAACTTTGCCACAAGTCGAAGGTTAAGCGAGCAACAAGTCAACAGCTTGAGGCAAAACACATGGACAGTCTCTTTATTGAAGTGACAGCGGTCGTGCACAAAATGGGCCGGGGCAGTGCATTAATTCACAGCAGACGTTTGTTCTATGACGACGTACGGGCCGATGTAGCAGTGTAGAAACTTCTCACAGAGGCCAAGGGTTCGAATGAGAGTTTATGGAACAATTGTGTTGCCTGAGCGGAACAACGCCACGCATATTTCTCGTCACGGCGAAGTTTTCTATTTGCCTGGTTGGCGTCTGTGCTGGCACGGGTGACAAGACGGCAGTAGTCGCCTAGTGAAAGAAACTCTTCCAAAAGGGACGCCATGCTAAGTGGAGAACCTCGATCCCTTAGAAGGGTGGAACCAGGCTGAACACTCTTATTAAACAAGGCTGCAGATAGCACCTGCCAAAAAAAATCTGATGATGAAAATTATGATGATTACACACAGGCAAAAAGTGCTAAGTGCACTCACAATATATATATATATATATATATATATATATATATGTGTGTGTGAAAACAAGGTGTGTAAGGTTCTAAAATTTTTTCTAACAAGTGCTCTAAAATGCCCCATCCCAGCCACCTTCTAAACATGTCCTCATCCATGAAGAGGTGAAAGAGCAAAAAAGGTGCTGTGTAGAGCAAGAACATATTCAGTATGCTGCATAGCACGGCCCCGAGTGAGGATGTTTGTGTCAGGCTATACACTTACATGACAATCATTTTCGATGATTTCTGCACAATTTTTCATGTCATAAACATACTCTGTGCTTTTGAGTAGAACACAGTCAGAACTCTGGAGCAGAACACACTACCATGTTTCTTATTTAGATCTTTTCTTCAATAGTGCAGCACTGGATGCAAAGGCCTTGTGCACGCAATATATTAGCGGTTTCCAAATATGCATGCACAGAATGCTATTACGAGCTCTGTGAGCTACATATGCACGCTAAAGTTTAGATTTAGCACTGCGGGCTTTGTGTGGCTTGCCTAGCTAGCGTAACAACATGATGGCACCTAGACCTCCTGCTTTAATCTGAATTCAGCCTTGTTACTTGCTCATCTTTGTGACAGAAAAGAAAAAAAGGTTGACAGTCACTTTAGCATATGTTAAAGAGGATAAAGGCAGAAGCCTGTGCGCTCACAAGACATTAATTAAATTACTTGACATTCGAATGCGTTACTTCCTATTACTTATCTCCAACCAAAGGTTGTGAGTTCTAGTGCCTTAATTACCTCAACCTCAATTAATGGTGTCATAATTAACTGTGCCTTAATTAACACCAGAGGGCATGAGTTTGACCATCAATGGTGGCACCCTCATTTTGGTGCCATTGAATTTTGGTGCCATAATGCCGGATGGTCAATTTTCCAACAATAGCAGACAATAGATTTTTTGACCCATGAGGCACTTAAGGCTTTCACCTTAAAATGAAAATTAGCTTTTGCTTTGTGCTCTCTCTCTTTGAGGACATAGTATTAGGTATGTTTTGTCAGTAATATTGAGATCAGCTGGTGCCACTGTATTTGACATTGGTCACCATTTTCTCATGCGGAGTACTCTTCTAAAATTCTCATTGAAACATGCTCATAGTGTGGCTGTAGCCGTTTCGTGTGCATCCACGTAAATAGCTAAACCGTTATACCAAAACTGACTACTTTAGCCTTGTAACATTGTTGGCTGCTGAGCTATCCACGTTTATGTGTTTCTCTACTGCTTGGTTTCTTTGTCACTGTCAGTGCTGCCACGCCCTTCGTACCAGTCATTTTTGCTGCCTATTGGCACTACACAAACTTTGGCTGAATACCAAATACTAAAGATATAAAAACATCTAACCTCTGCTCTTGTGGAGAAGTATTAGTGCCACCTATAGACAACATATTTTTTTATATATAACACATATTGCCTGTCACATCATCTCTATATAAATTTTTAAACCAACCATACCTCCAGCCAGCTGAATCACCAGCTTTGGTAGCCAACGGGTTAAGGTACTTTTGTGTCAGGTGCGACTTATAACCAGGTTTGACTGTACAAGTATGACGTTCAGCAAACCTTCATTGGGGAGAATGTCTGTTTGCAAGGACTGTCGACTTCTCATTCTGTAATAATGAAAAAATTGCAGCTGCGCGAGGTCCGTCATATGGGCTGACAACGATTCGTGTTGATGGCCAGGACATCCTTGGCGTGTACACGGCAGTAAAGGAGGCCCGCCGCTTTGTGATGGAACAGCAGAAACCTGTCCTCATTGAAGCTATGACGTACAGGTAAGTCTGGCCTTTGGTTACATTCTTTTGTGCACTGATGCCACAATTTATTTAATCATACCGATTAACTGGTTAGAATGCATTTCCTGATGCTCGCCACATTTAATAATGAACTACCAGGAAATAAAATACAGTATATTATCTCCTCAGCACTGTCCTTAAGCTTTTGGAGGAGTGGGTATCACTGCCAGTCCTGCTTGAGGTGTAAGTGATCTTTCAACTGATACGCCTGCAGATATGTCTTCATGAAGTACTATATACTCATAGAATTAAACTTGTCAGAGAAATTATAAAGTAGAACACCCAGTAAGTGCAATTACTCGAGAATGTAATGTCACACCACTATGCATCTGGTTGGTAATGGTGGCACGAACTCTGATGTAAGTATAAGAGCTGAAACTACGCCAATGTAACATGAACTAGAGATGGCGGAAGCAGAAGTACTTGTAGTTAGGCCTAAATTGACTCATTTAATTCTGTGAGACTACTAGTACAGCAGTGGAAGGCTCGTAGGATAGTAACAGAGATTTCTGTCATTTTAGATGCAGGAAACTAAACTAATGAGATGAGGAAATTTGGCAGTTCTAAGGAGTGTGTCTGGTTGACACAGGACAGCAGCAACTTGAGGTCTTTTGCTGAACCTTTTGTCCTGTAGTGAACTCTTTTAGGCTGACGGTGACGACGAGGCACTGTATGCATCTGCGTGCAGAATCGGCCACCATAGCACGTCGGACGACAGCACGGCTTATCGGTCAGTGGACGAAGTGCGGACGTGGGATGACCAAGGCCATCCAATCATGCGACTTCGCCATTTCCTCCTTGACCGTGGATACTGGAGTGAACAGCAGGACAAGGACATCAAGGCAGCCTTCAAGAAGGAGGTACTCAAGCATTCTCACTCGGGCTGTGCTGGGTCAACCAGCCGGTGCAATGTACAAAGCATACATAGCAACAGATCTCTGCAATACTTTGTGTAGAATGAGTCTTCCGTTGGTCCCATCTCCACTCTGATCCTCTGTTTAGTTCAGAAGAAAATTTGTTTTTCTAACTTGGAGCTTGGTCACGAACAAGAATATGAAGACAAGAGAAGGAAGGGACGAACGCAAGACGCTAAGCTTCAACTACAGTTTATTGTGACACAAGTTACCATTATGTAGGCAGCCAGCTACCAAAAAAAATAAAGAGCACATGCACTAAGCTGCCCTTGCTAAATTGCACAGAGAGGGTGATTGGCAAAGGGTCGCAAAAATTTATAGTGGGATAAAGAAATAGTTGCGACACGAATGCATCAGCAGTTGCAATCTGATACCTTGGTCACTGTCAATGCTAAAATGGTGTCATCCTATCCAAGATTCTAAGCATCGTTATAAATTCAGGTCTGTGGTATATTGGTCTACATGCATCACACACCAACAAGTACACACTGAGTATGGGGGTATTTCACTAATTCTTGAAAAATAGACATTCAGTAAGCAGCTTAGAAATAGATTGCATGGTTTCCTAATATCTGCATGCATTGCCTACCAAACAGTGAGATTCTGCCTATGACTTGTATTAACGTTCTTATCATCATCATTTTTTCCCTGACTGTCCTCTCACAGGTCTTACAAACCATCAAAGAAGTCGAAAAAGTTCCCAAGCCTCCGGTCAGTGATCTTTTCACCGACGTTTACAAGGACATGCCCCCACATCTCAAGGAGCAGATGACGTACATGTTGAACCATGTGCAGAACTACAAGGAGGGGTACCCCATTGACCTGCACGCCAAAGAAGAAAGCTAGGACTAGGCACATAAGTATATCATTGCATGCCATTACTGTGGACAGTTAAGGGTGTTGAATAAAGGAGGGCTGAAGATACTATTTTTGTCGAGCCTGAAATGTCGCCACCAATTTTATTTTATAGAATAGTCATAAAAAGTTTTTCCAATGTGGAAACACTAATACGACTGTGAGCTGTATCCACAAAGCAGAGGTATGTCAATGTGTTCAAACCCAGTTGCACACATGTAACTCTTCTAGGTGATTACTGTTGGCACTGAGAACACAGAATTTTTATAGAATGATCCTAAAAAGCTTTTGCCCATATGGAACATAGAATTTTGATAGAATGGTGTAACGTTTTCACCAATGTGAAAACACTAATGCCACTGTGAGCTGTATCCACAAAGCAGAGGTGTGTTGATGTGTTCAAACCCAGTTGAAACCCAGTTGAAGCGTAACTGTTCTGATTGCCATTGGCACTGTGAACATGTCGATACATCTTGCTGAGCTCGGAGTCTTTGCTTGCTTTACCAAACTGTCCTGAAAAGCGACCAAAGGTGCCATCACGTGTTGCAGTCGTGAAGCAGCTGTATGTCGAGCTGGGTGCAGATGCGGATGCATCATGTACACAGTGCTAATGTTATGTTTTGCCTTTGTTTTAGGCCCAATTCAGCAGGGTGAAAAACATGGAGACGAGCTTTGTTGTTCAGCTTTGTTCCTAGTGCTGATGGGATGCTGATGTATTCTGCAAAAATCATTGAATTCAATTCAGTAGATGAATGCCTGGCAAGGTTTTGTTTCTTGATAGAACATTAATTATTGTTTTTGACTGGTTGTCTTACGATTATATGTGTGATGATTTGAAAGGCATTTCATTTTTGAGAATGGTGTCAAATTTGCTGAGGATGTCAAAAAGGAGAAGCTTGTTGGTATGTAAGTTGCTGATAGAAGATAAGTTAATTGAAAGGGCAAGTTTGGGCAGGATTTAGCTGAAATCATAACTCGCACTTTAGTACATCTGTTGTCATGGGACATCACTTAGCGGTCAACTTAGATAATTTGATAGCACTGAAAAGCTGAAAAAACATGATCATAACAGGTATGATGTTATTAATTAGCATTTAATTGGTTTAGTGCAGTTTGGTAAGGGGTTGCTCATTTAATTAAGCCTTAAGATAACAGTCATAAAAGCAGGTAGGTTACTTTGACTAATTGCATTTAAGTTATGTGCTCTTTAACTGGGCTGGTCAGACCTGTGGGGCGACTTGCAACAAAAAGCAATGCTATACAATAGGGCACAAGAATGTGATTTAACGCATCATGTTCCAAATTATTTATGTTGACACACTTTGGACACATACTCTACAGTTAGTCGCAAGTAATCACTTTTGCAGGAATTACAGTTGAGCATCTCTGTGTACACAGTGGGCATGACAGGTTTTAAATACTTTGCGGAGTTTCTTTGTACAGATCACATTGTAGACTGTGCATAGGTACATCGGCTGGCTCGTTAGCAGGATTCCGCCAAAGAGGGCAAAATTTCCCGCGGTTATTCCTTCGTCCGTTGCCATTGCCGTGGCACGGTACATTGCGTACAGCGTTGCATGCGTGTTCATTTCACGCATTTTAGTTCGTCCTGTCCCACCTGGCCACAGCAACATCCGGGAGAGCACGGCAGAAGCGTGGAATCTTTGAGCTCTCAATGTATGTAAAAGTCATGTGCTAGCCACTGTAGTCATTTTCCAGAAATTCCTTCATTGGTGTAGCAGCTCCTGTGTGAGCCAGTTAACACCTTGTAATACTTCTTTGTCAGACATTAGCCAATTTATCTTATAGTTATACAGCCGAGGATATTTACTATGTAGTAGAATGTAATCAATAGTAAAATTTTTTGTAGTCAATATCTTACAATAGCAGTGCATAGAGTTTCCTTATACAGACCACATTGTAGACTGTGCATTTGTACATAAGCTGAAGCATGAGATAACGTATCAAAAGTGTTGAATCTTTGAGCTCTCATTGTATGTAAATGTCATGAGATAGCCACCGTAGTTCCGAAAATTTCTTCATTGGTGTAACGTTCTGTGTGAGCCAGTTAGCACCTTGTAATACTTAGTTGTCAGATATCCAATTTATCTTGTAGCTATATAGCTGAGATATTTACTATGGAATTACTATTTACTATGTAGAAGAATGTAATCGATAGTAAAATTTTTATACTCAATATCTTACAATAGCAGCACATGCTACCATTGGTACTGGGCAAAACAAAGTACTTTGCTCACAGTACAGTTCAAGTGGACTGCTTGGAGGCAGGTAATGTAACTACAGTCGATATTCATTATAACAAAGTCACATTTGACTTGAAAATATGTTCGTTACATCCAATATTTGTTATCTGTGAGAACAGAAAAAAACAAATTGTGATTAGGTCTGTGTGAAAGAAACGCAAGACTGATGCCTCCAACAGGTTGTTGAGGGTCTCCTGACAATTTAGAAGGCATTGCTAGAATTTTGACAGGCGCACCAAGCCGCTGGCCAAAATGTGTCCAAGCGTCTATAATGTGCCATTTCAAGTTGCTCTTGCTGAGTACATGACATTCTTTTGCTACCAGAATATGCACTTTAAGTTGTAGAATGTGATTCACTGTAACCAATACTATTAATTGTTTGGAATCTTGCAATTTCAGTTTCGTTGTAGCAGTCGAATACTCACTAAAATAAAGCCTGGGCAAACAAATTTTATATTTACTTCATTATATCCAATAACTCGCTATATATATGTCTGTTACGTTAATGTTCAACGGTACTTTTTTAGTGATTATTAAGCCAGTGTTTTGAAATTACAGCATGTGTGTACTTTGACCTTTGGAGACATTGATCTCTTGTCATTGCCTTAGGCTTGATCTGCATAGCCTTCATATGGTTGTGATAGTCTAAGGCAAGGTCAGAAATGTTGTGATGTTCTTTTGTTTGTTTGCCTTAGAATAGAATGGTTTAACTTCAGCTATAATACAACACAGCAAGCTATGCATTGATGAGATGCTGAGAGATTGGCCACCTTGCTTGAATTGATGTGCGTTTCTAAAAGCTGCACTGCAAATTTCAATATACGCGAAGCCATTTCATGTGGAGACTTGATATTTTTCTACTCGTGACAGCTTTTACTGTCAGTTTAGCAATTCCTTGGATCAGCATATTTTTACCTAAGGGATTTTGTTGTGTTAAGCATGCTTGGTGTACTTGGCATGTAGTTTATTGGTGTGCTGAATACTGGATATGGTAGGCTCTATTATGAAAGTAGAAACATGAGTAAATTCCATGAAACAGTCATGCTTGATGACTGGTTAATGTGTAGTACACAATTCTGTATGTGTTTTACGGCAGTTTAGATTAGACATCAGAATAGTGGTGCATATTGTGTGTGTTACGTCGACAGAGTCTGTGTTCATTTCAAAGTCGGCAATTTGCTGAATAAACTCTTGTGAGCCCAGGTTGCATTTATACTTCAACATTACTTGTCATGTGTTATTGTACAGAGATAAAAAAGAAAGAAACTCTCTGCAAGACCTGTGAAGAAAACAAATAGGTGCTAGCTGTCTCCAAACACACATGCTACTGGGTGCAAATGTGTGCTTGTACAGTCAGCCACAAAAGCTTGCGGGATCTGCAATGGGTGGTAGAGCGATGCAAAATATCATTGCTGCGTCGCCTACCATCACACAGTGTTGTGCGAGGCTACGCAAAGTGCACCTGGCACGGAAGTGCCGGGAGCCTCGACACCACGTTATGTGACGGCACACGGTGCAGCAAGGCAGTTTTGCATCACTCTGCCACCCATTGCAAATCCTGCAAACTTTTGCGGCTGACTGTACATACATTTGTGGTTATTCATCTATTGATGACATATCATAGCCATATCAAGGGATGTCTAGAGAATCCTTGCCCCGCTTATGATTTCCTCCCACTTCCTCTTTAGGCCCTTACTTTCTTTCTTCTTTGTTTAGAAATCATCATTTGGCATTTTGGCATGATCATAGAAAAATAACAAAAAAGTAATTTTAATTATTGTAAAATGATGAGTTATCTTATCGGTCTGTCTATGTATAAAGGGGGGGGGCTCAAACATGCTTTGGGAGAAAGGAACAACAACACAGAGCAAACAATCGAAGTGGCATTTATTGCACCTCTTACAAACAAATCTAGCCAGCCGAATTACATATCAATAGAACATGCCGATGGCGTTGGTGAATTGAGGAAGACTGACTCACCGTGACAGGTTATTGAGCAAATGCGTTTGCCTTCATGCTGGGCACTATCAAACAATGGTGCTTTCGAACGCTCGTGTTCGTCCATCCCGGTGTCCCGCTCTGAAGCCTTTCTCGGGACAGTCCCGCGAAGTGTGCCGACCGGCGTGCGAGATATCCGCAGACGCCGCCGACTCCAAGTCAAAGAGGAAGCGGACGCAAGAGGCCGCTCCCGTTTGCGCCCGAGTAACCCCGCCAGGGGGGGGGGGACACTCCGTATACATCCCATTGGCCGTTTTCGAGCAGACGCTCTTTCGACGCTAGCGCCAAGGTCCCCTTCAGTTACGGCCCTAACCAACGGGCGACGCATTAAGCAAAATGGCGGCGCACATGATTGTTTACGTTGTCATGGCAACAGCAACAGCAGCCGCGCGGCACCTCCTCTCCCAAACGTTTTTCTTTCCTTTTTGTTTTTATTATGCCGACCCGCTCCACACCCTTTCCCCCATGCCGCGCGCGCCGCTCACTTTTTTTGTTTTTACCCGTAAGCGGCGCGTTTCTTCTTCTTTTTTATGGACGAGAAAACCATGGCCAGGCGGCGCTACTGTGCCTCTCCTGATAGTGTTCCTGTATATGCTGTATACGCTCCCTGCGGGAGCATATACAGGAACACTAGTGCCACCGGAACCGGGGAGTGTCCCCCCCCTGACCCCGCCTATAGGTTGCGTTAACAGCGCGACACTTGCGCCATCCTTCGTGCTATTCTGCAACCATCGCGACCGCCAACGGCGCCTCGCTATGCGGGCAAGCCGGATTACAGGAGATGCGAGAGCCATGCGGGGAAAACAACATAAAGGGGCGCAACAGAGTCGAGCGCCGCCACAACACACACACACCGCCGTCGCCGTGATGTTCAGTATAAAGTCGAAGCGCGATAACAATGAAGCCGTGCGCCGTGTGCTGAAGGTGCGAGCGAAAGCTTGAGGGGGTGAGCCGTGAAAGGTGGTGGTTTGATGCGGCGGTGCGCGCCGTCCTCTCTCACGCGAAAGGGTGGGGGAGAGGGGAATGGGCGCAGGTCAGTGTGCGCCTCCTCCTCCTCCTCCTCCTCCTCCAGATGCAGCAGCAGAGCGCGGCCGCGCGCGTCCTATCTTGGAGGCAGTCTTGCGGTGGGCTCGATAGGGTTCGAAGGCTAGCGGACCTGAGCTAGCCAATGGCTTCGTGTGCGCTCTGTCCCCGCGCGGCTGCTTCGTGTTGAAACGAGAGGCAGCAGCACGAAGGGGAATTCGCTCGCCGCTGCTGCCGCGCTTCCTCGCTCCAGCGTTCTGACAGCAAGCGTTCGCGCTCGTCGACCGAGATGTACTTGCCTGTGTGCGCGTGACAACGTGCTTGCTCATTTAGTTATTAAGCCAATGTTTACAACAGTTCATGCAGCTAAAGCGACTAACCTTACTTTGTATAGCTGTCTAATAATTTGCTGCATGACTTTTTAAAGTGCGCGTACCAGTAAGAGGGCACCGTAGCTGTTCGTGGGCGCTATAATAAAAATTTGATTGATTATTATCATTATGTTTCGCATATACAGGGACCGCAGTTGTTATCAGTTGGGGCAAAGAATGCACTTAGTTTACTACATGTGTGGCAGTTAGGCCACTCCATGACCGAGTTTCTCGCAAAGTAATTTTTGAGCAATGTGCGCCCTCATTCTTGTCACAATGGGCATAGCCAGAGGGGGTAGCTCTCTTCCTCGGTTTTCACTCTGTCCTTGTGTTGTGCGCTATAGATGCAGTACTTAGGGGAGGGGGGTGCACACCGGGAACGTGCTGTAGAACCCTCCCCCCCCCCCAATCTACCGGCCAAGCGCGAGCCTACCCCGAAAAAAGAATTTATGGCAACGCCACTGCTTCTGATATACTAGATAGTCTTTATATAAAGCTCCCTATAGCTACTGTTTTATCTTACGTATTCGATAGTGCTTGGCCGTTGCTCGCCTTTAATTTCATCTTAAGGTTTAAAAAATAATATGGGGTTTTACGTGGCAGAACCACTTTCTGATTATGAGGCACGCCGTAATGGGGGACTCGGGAAATTTAGACCACCTAGGGTTCTTTAACGTGTACCTAAATCTAAGTACGCGAGTGTTTTCGCCCCCATTGAAATGCGGCCGCCGTGGCGAGAATTCGATCCCGCGACCTCGCGCTTGGCAGCCCAGCAGCCACTATAGCAACCATGGTGGGCCATGTTAAAGTTATGCCGCGTAGCAACCCGAGCGAATAACAAAAAAGCAGTCCTAGGAACCCTAGGGTAAGAAGACAAATACTTTCACTTGCCGTGTAGTCAATGTCCCATAAAGATGAGGCGGAAAAAGCGTACAAACCACGGCCGGAGCCACTGCTTGAAATCCAGCCGTGAATGAACGCATTACAAGATGTAACAACTTTCCCATGCGTAAAATAATTTATTTCGCAGGTTTTAAAATATGCAAAAGGCAGGGGGATCACTGAACCATACCGGGTCGCAAGAACGGGACTTCTGTCACTAGCGGTGGTCGATGCCTTCTGATAGGGCAACATTATGCTCGATCGTCAGCAGCGGTTTCTTTGCCTGTTCAGGCCGATGGAACTTTTCGCTGGCCTGTGGTGGCCGAGGCAAGGACTGTCGTCCAGGGTATGGTTTCTCGCGCGCTGTTTCGTTGGGAAACCCGAGACAGCACCTTCGTCTCCGACCTGACACCTACGCTGTGGGCATGGACGGACTCTATCGGCAGCGCAACCGCTCTCGCATGGGGTCGACAAAGACCGCTGCAGTGTTGGCCCTCGTCGGAGCCTCCGTGAGCACGCACAGGTTTCTCCCGTTCCTCACCGACAGAAGCGTCACGGCGAAGTCGCAGAGGCCCCGGCTGCAATGGTGAGATATGCAAGGTTCCAATTTAAGCGAAGAAATTTGTGGCAGCTTCATCGGTGAAGCTGTGGAAGCAGAGTCATGAACCCCGGTTACCATGTACCCTGTAACAGTGGCGTAGATAGAGGGATTGTGGCGGGGGCACAACGGGGACGTCCGCCAGCCCCCTTCCCCCACTTTTTATTTTTCGCCCTTCTCGTGCCATCCCCGATAAAGTGCATGTCCGCCCCCTCCCCCCCCCCCTCCTTGAAAAAAAAAAATGTGGCTGTACGCTGCTGCATAAGCAAGGAAAAAGTGACCAGGGGGTACTTATCAAGCACTTTCCGTGTTGCGACTTGCGCAGAAGCCTGTGTTAGCGATCCGCCATGTGTCACCCTCTCACCGTAACACGTTTCCGTGTGATTTAAGTGGGTCACGTGTGAGATCTCATTTTTTATCTTTTCCTTCTCTCTCTCTCTTTTTGTGCGCATGTCACCCGCAGCTGCCGATTGCGGTTACGGGTATAAATTATTTCCAAAAGGCGCAGCGCGACTGGGACGGCGACAAAGAAACACAAACCACAACACAAGCGCTGACTAACAACTGGTTTTATTTGCACCGAAACCGGCCTATTTATGCGCAAGAAGGCTTGCCGTGTAGCATCGCAGTTAGCACGGATATGGTCACACATGATCTACCAAGAAACAAGATACCGCAAACGTTTAAGAACACGTTGCTGAATTCGTAGGAACAGTAAGAACAAGATAGGGTCATCGATAATCGTCTACTATCGCCACGTATCTCAATGCTTCGGCCTATAAGGCGAAGTCGCTATGCATAAGAAAATATGATAATGGCAACAAGGAACATGCGCACAGAACAAGGTATCCACACACTTGGTTTGAGCAGGCTTCTTTAGCGAAAAAAAAAAGAAAACACCTTTAAAAGGGAGTGAAACTTTTTAGACCTAAACAAAACCTTCGAGAAACTATATCTCATCGTCACTCAAAAATATGGATGGCTTGCTGACGCAGTTGTCCGCCAATCTTTTGATAAAAGCTGCCACGATTTCTCGCTCGGTCCTTTCTTTTGCTTTCATCAGAAACTTAGTGTCGTCGAATTTCGGTTTGCAGCCACACAGCTTGCAATGTTCAGCCAGAAAGCTGCCTGTCTTATTACGTACATTAAGATTATGCTCCCTGGCCCGCTCGGTGGAACATCTCCCCTTTTGGCCTATATACCGGCGACCGCAACCCAAATGAATTTCATAGGCAACATTTGCCATACATTCTAAATTTATGTGCTAAGTGGTGCATTGTGGCAACTTCCCTTTGTTTGTCATTGTACAAATTTTTGACAACTTACAAGGCGCAGAAAATACAATCGGAACCTCATGCTTCCAAGCAATCTTCTTGATGCTGTGTGACACATTATGAACACACGGAATCACCTGCACCGGCCTTTTTTGCTTTACAGCAACTAAGTTTTACTGCAACATAAGTTCTTTCCTTTTGGATAAAGGGGGCCGACTGTTCGCGCGTTCCTTGTTTACCGCTAAACTCGTCTGTCACTGTGCCTGCCACAGTGCGACAGCAGGTACACTGGCTAGACGAGCCCCTTTTGAAGCTCTGCTCCCTTGGCAAGATAAAGTGTTGTAGCAGTGTTCGACGCCGTCCTTGCAACTTCACCGATGACTATATAGTCGCCGCAGCGTTGTCCAAGTGTGCGCCCATTCGAAGCTCAACTCGGTGAGCGTCGGTCACAGCGCGGTCATGGCACGCGCAAGGTCGAGATATCGAGTCCGTCGGTCAGCAGCACAAACGAATTGTCGTGGTGGACGGCGCACGGGAGCAGCGCCGTGGCCGCGACGAGGACGCAGTTTCTGTCGCACATGGTGCGATATGACGTCACGTCGAATTCCGCACGTCCCCGACGCAGTAGGTTCGGAGGAATTCTTGCATCGTGTAGAAGTGCGCGCTATGTGCGCTCGGGGATCGTGGTAACCAACAGGCTACCTGTTGCGCCGGCAGCAGAATATGAGTGTCGTGCTCCATGCTCGTGCAGTGACTTGATGGCACTAAGCAATCCGGGATGTTCGGAAGCCCGGAAGAAGTGGTTGCCGAGGGGACGTCGTCTTCCACGACTACAATGACTTGTCCAAATCCTGGCAGCTAGGGACAAATTTTGCTGTAGGAGGACGCCCAGAAAACCAAGTTGTGGCTGACCCAATTGCGGCAGTGGCAGATGGTGTCGTCTCCATGTATGTAAGCGCTTCATTACTGTCTACGATTCGCGGGTCCATTGGCGAACGTACTCGCTCGACAGTGTAGCTGAAGCTCTCGAGGGTGCGATTGGCAGGGACGCGCTTCAACGTGTTGTAATAGGACACTCCTACAGCGCCCTTGAGTACAGCGTAGACGCGCAGATGCAGTAGAGCGCGTATGCCCTTGCACAGGGTACGCGCAAAGTCGCTGCAACGATTTTGACGTATGTACTACATGCTCACAAGTTGTAGACTAGAGTATGCATCATCATCGGTCGCATCGCTTGGCAGCCACGCGTCGTAATACCAGTTTTCCAGGAGGGACCACTCCAGCTTTCTGATCTGTTGGAGATCGTAGCACAGCAAATTGTTGCAATAGCGCGAACACGAACCACAATTTCTCGAGCCGCACGTATACTTCAAGGTGCGGTAGAGTTGCTTTGCTCGAGTGCGCCAGGCAGTTCAAGCGCGGTTTGACCACGTGCTGAGCATCGTGCACTTTCCTGCTGGACCCTTTCGCTAGTACGTTTGCCCGTCAGAATTTCTTCAATCGGTGGTATCTGGCACGGCAGTCGCAGTCTTTAGCACGGCTTTCGGCAAGACCTACGATTCAACTGCGGGCTTTGCGTCGACCATGGAAAGTATTGACACGTGTAAAACATCGTGTTTCCGATGACCGTTTTTTCATCGCCCATATCCACCGTTAAAGCGCTATCGCTCGGCGCGAGATATGCCTTGCTGTATCAGAACTTTCTCAGATGTTGTCGCCGATTCTGTAGCGAAATATTTGTCTCATTACCCAGGAAACACACAAGTTGGCTACTATAATAGCTAGCTTGAGCAAGCTAGAAGCAGCTAGTGATATGTCGAGCTATAGTTTAGTCATCTTCAAGATGATTTACGCTTGATGTCTCTAAACTATACGGACTAGACATTTTGAATATGTTTAATTAGAAAAAAATATGCCAAAAAATTTCAACGCCATGGCCATGGTCTTTAAGCCATGGTCAACGCCATGGTCTTCAAGCCACACGCTTCTAGCCATTGGGAAGACATACCTAAAAAAATTGTCAAACATTTCGAATGCATTGTCAGTGGGGATCCAATGCACCCTCAACGAATTAGAGGGGTGGCATCTCGCCAATATATCGAGTGAACGGGTCGGGGTAAGCAGGGTCAATTTTATAAGCGGTAAGTCACCGTCATGCTTCAGAAAATGCGAGAGAATAGTCGCGTTGGTAGGGCATATGAAACTCCTCGTAGCGCAGTCAGCGCCATAAAGGGAGCGCGCGGAAAGCGATTCTTCATAGATCTCCTGCCCAAGTTTTTTTTTTCTTCCTTTTTTTTTTAAGCACGTACATTGGCCGGTTCAAACCTGGCGCCACATTGATTGCATGCTGCGACTTGCAGCTCGCATAGAGGGCGCGCAATTTAAAATGTACTTAAATAGCACCTACAAATTAAATGTGTGCTGTTCAAAAAGCATATCTGTCACTAAAGTTGTTTCAAAGTGAAAATATGTAAGCGTCAGAAACGATTACACAGCTTTACTCAAGCGCTGTGCACCACATGCATCAAAGCTGCTTCGTGCTCTTTTTGCCTATTTTGAAACTTTCGGAAGTGGTGGCGGCGGTTCGTTCGTGCTATTCGCCTGCTTAAAGTGATACATTTCGAGTGGAAGACTTCGGATCGTGTTTGCAACAACGGCAGCAAGAGCACCACTTTATTTCGGTTCGGTGAGTGATTTTATACCATTGAAGGGTTCCTACTTTGCTGGAGATCATGTTGCACAATTTGAACGGCACGAACGTCAGTTAACGTTTCGAATTGTTGCGTTCATGCAGAGACTGCCGGAGACATACGGAGTCATGCAGAGACTGACGGAGACTGTTCAGATTTCATGTTTCTTTTCTGGGTTTGTTAGCAGCATCTTCTTTCCTTTTGCCTCTTTGCAACTTGAATATGGAACTGGCTCCGAAACTACGGCGGGAGCTGTGTAATTCTGTTACCATACCGACTCGGTGTGTGGTTGTGATACTATGTTCAATATATGCACTCTATTAAAACATTATCGCATAAAGAACACTCGCAGGCTGCGATTACAGACGAAAAATAAGCGAAACCACAAAAAAATATAAAAGTTGCTTAAACACCGTTTGTTGACTTTCCGAATCGGTAAAAGAACTGCTAGTGGTCCCTCATTTAGTTCATGGAAGTGTGTCCACCCCATTGTTAGGCATGCATGCAATGCAAATAATACATAAAATGCATGAATAATGTGCGGGTGTAGGTGACGCTATGGTGGAGGTCTTTCGGTTAGCGGAGTGGCGCCTCCCTTAACTCAGGCGCGAAGGGCATTGAGCGTCCGAGGCATCTTTGGCGAAGCACCACCAACACGTTCGTGACAGATTGAAGCCCCAAAGGCTGTATATAAGTCGTTTGAAAAGGTACTTGCAGAAGTGGCGCCCTTTTGTATTGTTGGCACTTCATCCACTCCGAGTTTCATTGCAACATTATTGCTTCTTTCTGCGCTTTGTGCGTTATACGCTTTGCTTGGTGAACCAAAAGGGGCGGGCGTTTTGGAGGAGTACTCGAGGGACAGATGTTACGAAGCAAGTACTACTGTCACTCCCCTCCCAATATTTTTTTCACAAGCGGCTGCTCCTCTGATAAGCAGCTCCTTGCGGAAGGCCGTCGCGTTTTTGTAGAGTGCATGGACTCTTATCGTTTCTCCGGATACTATGGAACCGTTCCCTGGCCAACTTGCTCCAATGTATTAAGGAAGGTATGCGAAAGCATAGAGTTCTCCACAATAATTACTGGAGGGAACTCTGGCGCTGTACTCGCTGTACCACCATGGGAATGATGGGAAGTGCATGGATTTTTCTGATCGTCGTGCTTGTGGATTCACACGCTCTTGTGGCTTTGTTTATTGTGCTTTATATGCCTTCATTGTAGTAAATTTCAGATCAATCTATGCTTTTCGAAGTGCAGAAGACGCTGCGAACACGCACAATTCCTAGTAACTGCAACGGTTTAGCTTGTCAAGGTTGCCACATCGAAACGTGCCAAGCGTCTCAAGGCACTGGCTTGCCCGCGATACATTCTCAAGGGCGTTTATTCCGGTAAATGCAGACGGACTGGGTGTTTTGCCGTGAAACAAATATGCTAATTAACCACTTAATTGCTAAATGTACGTCACCTGTAATTGTGAAATTGAAATGAGAAGTAGTGAAGGTCATATCTACTTAGCATCACGTCGCTCCCAACACTGAAATGAACTGCGCTTACTTGAGTCCGAGATTGCACACTGGCATTCTCTGCCCGAAATTACACATGGAGGCCCAGGGTGCCGGGAGATATATCAGCACGTGTCTTTTTATTCTTTTCAATCGAAACTGTTTCAGACACACGCTTCGAGGCCGAGCACACAGCCGGTAACCACAGCATCAAGGTTCAGCCGCGAATGCACAAGAAGGCTGCGACGATGGCTCCTTTCAGAGCTGGCCCGGCGGTCGCTTTGGGGCCGGCTCGTCATATGTGGGCGGTGCTCGGCCTTCGCGCAATATGGTCGCCGAATGTCTCGACATTGCAGTAACGTGCCGTGTCTTCATAGGGTGATGACGACACGTAAGTAATCGAAGCGTTTCTACGAAGATGCTCCTTTTGCGCTGCCGGTAGTTTGGCACGTTTTCCGCAGAACTCGCGCGAGAACTATCAAGTATTTAGGCGGAATGGTAATTGAGCTTATGACCGTAAGTGTAGCTGTCGTACCACTTACGAGCCACCGAAGACGTAGACGTGAGCGAAAACGTTGGTGGCGCCACCTCGTGGCGCTGCATAGCTAAACCAGTGCGAAAGAAACTGTTATTGCAATGAGGGACTGTGTGCTACCTAGCTGCTGGTGTAAAGGCGTCGGCAGTAACGTGCCTGTATTGTGGCTCTCTTGTTTTCCTTCGGCAAGGACAGCATACGACACAAAAGCGTTCTAACGGTTCTTTTTCGAACAAATCATCACTAGATGTCGATACAACCGCTGCTACTAGCAAAAGTATGAAACACGGAATTATAGGAGGATTGCCGTTCATGGTGGAAAGAGGAAAACTACCGATCAAGGAGGGGGCCAGGCAAGGAGACACAACCTTTCCAATGCTATTCATTGCGTGTTCAGAAGTATTCAAACTATTAGACTAGGAATTATTAGGAATGAAGATCAACGGCAAATATCTCAACAACATTCTGTTTGCAGATCACATTTTCCTGATCAGCAACATTGGGAATTAACTGCAACAGATGATTGAGGACCTTCGCCGAGAAAGTGTATATGTGTAGGGTTTAAGATTAATAGGCAGAAGGCAGAAACGTCCTGTAGCCTGGCAAGATAAATAAAATTTGTGATTGGCAGTTAGCCTCTAGAATATGTGCAAGAGTACGTTAATCTAGGCTAATTACTCAAAGCTGTGGTACACGAATCACGAGAAGGAAATTTAGAGAATAAACTTTGGTCGGAGCGCACACGGCAGGCATTACGAAGTCATGACCGGCAGCTCGACGCTATATTTGAAATCGAAAATGTACAAACACTGCATTCTACCGGTAGTAGCATATGGAGCAGAGACTCGGAGGTTAACAAAGACGTAACATAATGCCTAGAGCAGGCAACCGGTATTTCATTAGCGTTGCAGAATGGGAGCCATCAGTAGGGAAGCTCAGTAGAGCACTGCAGAAAAGTAGGGGGGGGGAGGAGGAGAAGGGGATTATTAAAATATTTGAAGGCATAAAATAGTCAGCTGGCTCAAGACGAAGAAAACTGGAGATCGCTGGGAGAGGCCTCCGCTCTGCAGTGGACATGAAAATAGGCTGATGATAACTTTTTCTGAGTTTGTTAACGCGAACCAGGATAGACACAGCAGTGAGGTACCAAGAAGGAGCTTGCGGGAACCAGCCACACCACATCGTTTCCGAGCGCATTTCTCCATCGATCCTGGCGTACACGTCTCCGGTGTTTGGTACTCAATAAATAGCAACCCTTATAGACGATATTATTTTAGGTTGATGGATGCCTCCATCTTTGGCTGTTATATGACAATTAACAAATTCTATGTCGTGATATGAAATCAACATGATCATGTCGTGATATGACATGGTCGTGATATGAAATCAACATGATGAACATGGTGACAACATGGTCGTGATATGAAATCAACATGATCAACACACACACGTGTGTGTGTGTGTGTCACTTCGCACTACCAACCAAGAATATGTTACCGTACCAAAGCGCCCAACTTTCTATCCGTCTGGTTAGAGTTGATCGCGAATAACAGGATGCGAAAGAGGTGAAAAGCACGAAGCCGAGCAACTACGCATGACAGGCGCTATATTCGGATAATTTATGGACTGCGTATACGCGAAGCGTTTAAATTGGGTTATGGTAACCGTAAATGCACCGCACGGCGGATAGGCATTTCCCTAGAAATTGAGTTGCGATGCGTCATGTCCTAAACAGCTGCAGAGGCACTAATATAGGGTTAAATGCAGGAAATGTGGCGGATCCGGAAGCGACCGTTTTTCGCTTAAGTGCACGCAGCGCAACGTACCGCTTGATGCGCTGTACCATAGCCTCCTATATTTATTTATATGAGAGGCAATGGCCGTGCTTCTTCGTCTTTGCTTAGCGCTGATTCCTTCTGGAAATATAAACAGATGAGGGCTTGCATTTTTTTCGCAGGCTGCAGCGGCATGCAGCTGCATGCAGCTGCGAAGTTGATGGCGACATGCGCCACTTTTCCGTTAGTATATATAGATACAAAAGAATTTCCTGGTTATTAGATGTTGGCGTTTACCCTGAAGATGTACTAAGCATGAAACAGTCGCTCATTGCAACAAAGGTTCCACTCCCTTAGGTTGAACGCACTGCCGCTACTCCTCGCGTATAGATATGCGTAATCCGATGTTCTGGGTATAGCTAAAGTTGTGGCATGTATAACGCAGGACTGTAAAATGTCCTCTCTGTTCTATAGGCCTGAACGCTAAAGCAGGCGTAGCCCCCCAACGTTATTTTTCCGCAAGATAGATCGCTTTAGCTGTGCGCCTTCGATCCGCTTCGCTCAGATCTGTGTGTACCCTTTAACGAGTTGCACACGTGCATGCAGCCGCTCGGCGGGAACGACATTCCGCGTGTGCACAGCGCCGTGCCCGCAGCGTAACGTAGGACGCTGCGCTCGTTCTCTCGTTTTGCAACCAGGCTGATTGCGCGTTGGCCACGTCTCGGGGTTGTGTGTTGGTCGAGCATGTGAAATCAAGCTTGTTCGCTGCAGTGATCTCGGTGCGTGCAATGTGAGCTAAAACAGCGTAAGAAAAAAAAAAAGCGATACTCAAAGCACGCACTTGCCGGCTATACACTCTTAAGCAAAATTACACCCCTTTGCCACACAACGATAATCGTCACCTGTCTTGTCCGCATTTCATATCTTTAATGCGGCGAGCCCGGTACTTCCCAGTAACGAATGGCATGCGCGTTATCAGCATGACATAGCATTGCCGACAGGAAAATTGCGGGCGCGGCGTTTTCAAGAAAGGAAACGCAAGCAAGGCAGATGACGATTATCGTTGTGTGGCATAGACACACCCCAAAGGGTGTACTTTTGTTTAAGTGTGTACTTTGCCGCGAGTAAGTATACACGCTACTGGAGCGTCGCGCTTTCTTCGATCGGCGGCAGGGCTCCCTCGCTCGTCAGGGCATCGATGTCGTCCTCCATGTCGAGCGGCAAGAAGTTCGGCTCGTACCGACGGAGCGGTGTGCCGTCCCGGTCGACGAGGAACTTCTCGAAGTTCCACCGGATGTCGCCGCTGTCCTGGGGCGAGTAGAACAGGCTGTCCTTGGACCGAAACGGGGTCACTGGTGACGGGCAGCGACTCTGCGGATATTATACAGAACAACGAATGTACCCCCTGACATCACAGCCATGGTACGGCATTCGCCTACACATGAAGCTCTGTTCTTGGTAGCGAGTATAGTAACAGTGTTATTTCAGAAGGCTATAGCCGCGTTTACATGGTCGACGATTGTCGTTATGGAAACTAATGGTTGGTACACTAAAGAAAAAAAAAGTTGACATTCGCGTTGTCAGCGCGACGTAGCATTCCTGACAGCAATGTAGCTGCCGCAGTTTTCAAAATAGAAAGTGCAAGCAAGATAGAAGATGGTTATTGTTTCGATAAAGCACAAAAGGGTGCAAACTTTTTTCAGTTTATATGGCATCACACGAAGCTCACTGTGTTTGTGTGTGTGTGTATTGCCTTATCATGTCTTTGTTTTTGCTTGCGCTACTACAACGGTCACGTTTACATAAATGCGACAGTAGCGCATCGCATTCTTTAGCGCAGCGTTTGGATATGGCGCATATATCCCGCTTCGCCCGAGACCTGCCGCACCCTGTTTCCGATGGGTGCGTTTCCCCAGTGAGTGATGCAGGAGAGCACATGCCGCCTGTCGTTATCAGTTTTCCTTTTCCTCGACGCGATACCCCAGCGTTTACATGCACCGCCTCGATCTTCCATCTCCTGGCCCATTAATGTGATTCGCCTTCCTAGCGCATCATCGCCACTTGTACACGGATGCGATGCCCTAAGAAATGCGATGCGCCACCTGTCGCATTCGTAGGAACGTGGCTACTAACTCTCAAATTCAACTTGACATTAGATGATATTGAAGACGGGATCGTTTTATTTTGCTCAGTTTATACTGATTTGGTGTATCTGGGATCTGGCTATCTTGTAACCACTTCCATAAAAAGAAGGGTCAACCAAGTGTCGACACTAAAGAAGACAGTCCACGTAATAGCGCGTGAAATACGATATGAATAAGATATAGGTACGTAATGAGGGAGCAGTGAACATGAAAAAGAGACAGATCAGAGAAATATAATCATAATTTAGTTATAGAACTACGATGCACGTCAACCTTGTCTTTAACGTCGATACTTGGTTGACCGTTTTTCTCTATAGGTTAAATATATTCAGACTTGCGCACGTTACAGAAAAAAAGTTACCGATTGCAATTACACCTTTAAAATTTTAATTCACTACATTTACCAATTACTGCTACACGAGAGTAATTGATCAATTGCTAACCATTATTCGATTACTTTAACATTACTTCCTTCCTACTTTTAGCATTACACAAGTACTGTATATAGACCGAGCTGGCCTGGCTATTTCAATGCATCCTCTGCAGCCCATTACACTTTTCTCTTCACTAAAAATTACTTTGCAAACTTTTCTTCGGTAATTTACCTTCGTCTTCTTGTGAAGACATCTGCAGCGACACTAAAAACTCGCTTTATGTGCGCGCTGGAGGGAAGGGCTGGATTGTTAAGTAAGGACACCGTGCTCACAGCATTGTGGCTAGTTACTCAATGCCGCGACGTTCAGGTGTAGGTCCTTTATGCAGGGCAGCGCTTCATTTTTGCTGGGTCTAGAGGAAGGTTCTTTAGATATAAAACCAGTGAAAGACAGAAACACTGTTCATAGGACATTCTCTGGCACCAACGTCCAAAATGGTCCACGCTATCGAGCCATAGAAGCGCCGTTTCAATTTGTCGGCCAAAATATGTAAGGGACCGCATCCCATGGCCTGTCACCCTTCAGCGATTGCAAATGACGAGAGAGAGAGAGAGAGAGAGAGAGAGAGAGAGTAAACGTTTATTGTAATAGAGGTTGTTTAGTTATGGTGGGTCAGTAAACGTTCACGTTCCTTTGAATGGAGACCACATCTATGCAGTAATTTAATAAAGCTGCATATTATTCAGTCCTAAAGATATTGCACAGTTACAAAAAAGGTATATATTAATCACGTATATATAAAACAAATTGAAATATACGTGTTTTACGGCCCAAAACTTCTTACATCAGAGAAGTCATACACTGCACTAAGCGGAGAAGAATTAAGCAACAGCATTTTGCGCCTATAAGGGCCGCTTAAAAGCGCTTCCAGAAAAACGAGAGAGAGAGAGAGAAAAAAAGAAAGCTCGGAGGTAGGAATTCTAAGAAAGGCATGCAAATCTGCAAGCCTACCATGTTCAGCTAATCGAGGCGTGGATGCAAGACGCTGATGTTGAGAAGGAGGTAACCCATGCACACGTTTTCAACCCTTTGGACGCTGTATAGTTCTCGTCAAATTTAAATTTTCAAGACTGCGTCACCTTTATAGCTTGTTTGGTTACAAATGTAGCTGGTTATATATAACTGTTTACTGAAAAAATACTTTAATTACTGGGAGCGTTACCGAGTAAACAAAGTAATCATTAAATTTCAACAATACCAAAAAATGTAATTTATTACAAGTAGTAAATTGCGTGTAATTACTTACGTGGAAGTCTATATATTACACATAGGATGTACAAGCCTCTTGCCTACGAAAGAACTCCAATTGTGCGCGGGTATCGCTGATACACAAGCGGCCTTTTGTGTCCGCCGTGTAAGTAACACAACGTAAGTCAAAGCTATTAGTTTTTCCTTTATATAGCGTCCACGCCTGTGTTGTCGCTCACCTTGAGAAACCCAAAGAGCGGGTGCTCCGTTTCTCCATTCACATCCAGCTTCTGGACAAGCCTGAAGTTTGGCACGTAGTCGTTGCCCGGTCTCACGTAGCGGATGCCATTGAGGATTTCATCGCCCGATCCGCCAGGCTCTTGCTGCGAAGTCAACGAAACCGGCAGAAGGCAAAGAAGCTTCTTCTTAATGTTAACCTGTTTCATGTATTTACTGACTAGAGGTCCCATTGTAGTATCACACTCTGAGACCTCTTTCTGTGTTCCTCTATAATTTCAATACTTATAAAAGACGTAAAAACTACTACTACTACTACTACTACTACTACTACTACTACTACTACTAATACTACTACTACTACTACTACTACTACTACTACTACTACTAACGATAGGTCTGTGGCCTCGTTGCTTCTCCTTGGCGACATCGGGGGAGTGAATGGTTTTTGTTTCTTTCTCTGTCGTTCTGAATACAGATAGCTTTGAAGAACTCTGTCGTTACTCGAATCTACAGCTCGGAGCAGGACCGTTTCCATTGCCTGCGGAAGTACCGCGTCTCTCGGCTCTATATCACCAGACGTGACTTGAAAAACTGATGAGCAACATGTCGAGCATCTCGTTTCCGGTTGGTCGCTGCGGTAGTCTATTTGCGACTTGCACTGCCTCACCGAATTGTATGCCATTAAAATCGATAAGGCTATATACAAGCGACCACCGTTAGTTCCACCTTGGTTAATTCGACATTTCGCTTAGTTCGACCGCACTAATAACGCCCGGCAAGAAACTGTACATTGGTACGGAAAGAAAACGCGTTTAGTTCGAACGCAAAGGCATCTGCTCGGCTCGTTCGACCTCCACTGACCTCAATCGGCGCCTCCTCATGTGCGTAGTAGTTACTAACGCCTCGAAGACACAAGAAATTCAGTAGACGACTCTACTTCCTTTGTCTCTTTTGATTACTTGTCCACGCCGACAGTGATTTATTTGAGGCTTGTTGGCTACTCGCCGATGACGGCACTTCCAGCAACGTGGCAGTCCAACGCTGAGACAGCGTTTAAACATGCCCGCGCTCTTCTCTGCATGATGGTTGGTACGTATCCAAAAGACATTACAAACTACTTCGAGCGGTAAAAGAAAATTTGAATTCCTTCACTTTGCCTCAATTTCCTGAGCCAAAATACGACCTTTCGGATAATTCCGAAAATTATCCGACCATTCGGATAACTCGGCCAGATCTCGAGGTCCCGCAAGGATCGAATTAACGGGATTCAAATGTATATGGATGGAGCGTCATTGGTCTCCTGCAGGTTTCCTGCTTAATCTGCGCAGGCGGATGTGCCTGTTTCTTTGTTAGTTCTACCGATTGATCCTTTCCGTTCCGTGTCCAACACGTGCGTGTCGTCGACATTATTATTTTTTTCTCTTTTGGTAGCCTTTCAAGTGATGCTAGATGCACAAGCGTCATTTGCTTCATTTCCTTTTTCACGGGATTCATTTGTCTAGGTGAAGTGTATATCCGCTTCACAGAATTTTCCGCACTTGAATGCGCTGCATGCGTGAACTGAGACGAGATTGGAGGTATACAAGAGCTCGAAGAATCGTCCGTGACGCAGTATACCACGGACTGGCGTTGCGTTTCGGAGGACATGCTTATTCAACAGCGATGGCTCGAATCGACCGTATACGGGAAAGAAGGTATAGTCATAAGAGAAATGAAACGAGAATGCAACTCCGTATTCACGGATCGACGCTGTGTCAAGGCTGATGGAGAAAAAAAAAAGATCCAAAGAAAGCTCGTCAAGTCCTCGAGTTACGAAATTATTGTGGATTGATTTAGCTTTCGGAATGCTGCTACAGACTCGGGAGATTACGCCTGCCTGAAAGGATAGGAATGGAGATGCTGACAGTACTGTCGATAGTGCAGTGGACTAGAAGTCTAGTTCGCTGTATAGTCTAGTCGTAAAGACGGCAGCATGTATATATGTGCACATTGTCACATTTTAAACCTAACCAACGCTCTTTATCTTAAGTAACGTTAAAATCCACATGACATGTCTTCAATATTTTTATTCAAGCATAAGATTGACATCCGTCGGAATTAAAATTAACATTAGCGAAGGAGCCAGGCGTCACATTATAGTATGTATTACGTGAAGCCTAGCGATGAAATTAGGTGTCATGTTGTCCCTGTAAACTTTAAATAACACTAACGCTATATAAAGACTTGACGAAAAACTAGCCAACACACCCAAGGCCGCATAGGTGTTACCATCATTTAGTGCGAAATAGCGCCGACTACCCAAATTGCGAGAAGTGCATTTCAATTATATAACTTCCCGGGCGTATTATAAGCCACCACTTATAAGTCCGTGCCAGACACTGCAACTTGCGCAAGATGGCCGTTGTAGAACAGGAAAAGGCGATGGCACAACAATATTGTGTCATCTATGTTTCTCTTTACTACATGTCGCATGTGTCGTTTGCGCAGTCGCACTATACCTGCGCTTTCGTAGAACGCATCAAGTGTGGCCAAAATTTCCTTGTTCGTAAAGCTTGGACGCTCTGCCAAATCCTAGGAGTCGCGCCCTCCTCTGCAGTATCGCCCTAATCCCCGCACAGCTATTGGGGGCGATGGCGTACGGTGGCGCCGTCTTACGGGTGCGCACCTCTGACGTAGTAGGAGGGACGACACGGCGCAATCCTCCCATATATTTTGGCTGCCAGCGCTTAAACGAGGCACCGAGCGGGCGCCATTCTGGACAGTGTTGTAAGTGCCTTCAAAACAAGGGAAGCAGCTAACTGCAACACGACTGGTCCAGGGCAAATTGCAAACACGGAACACTGTATACACACGACGTAACTTCACAAAATACAATACGCGGCCACTGGGTGCGCTCGTGGCATGGAGTCCGCCAATTCGTCTTTTTGCGTGATAGAAGCAACCAAACAAATTCCTGTTGTACAATGTAATACAGCAGCCATTGTCTCAATACGGAGATCGCACGGATTCTCAACGAAGTACAGGAATAGGCGGCTATTGCCTCCACGAGAAACTGATATGACCACGTAGCTATAATTAAAAGTAAGTACTAATAATTTTTATGCGAGTTTTCACGTGTACGTTATCGAGCGACATGTCCTGCGAGCGGTACCGCCCGTGTGTCTCGTTTCTCTATTTAGTTGGACTGTGGCTACATTCAGTTTGACAGCGCATGTGAATGATAACGAATTTCGATCTGTTCAAGTGAATTACAGGAACAGGCGGACATTGTCTGCAGAGAAACTGGTATATTACCACTTAACTAATTAAAAGTATGCACTAATATTTTTTGATATCAGTCACTTTCGAAATTACGAAATTGAATCCGAGAATTAGTAAAGTACTGTTTGCCTAGCAAGAATTTTGAGACTAACATCACTATCGAGATGTGCGTCCCCAAAATGTGCTAAATTGGGCATTGGCATTGCCATATTAGCGTTCTGAACTCTTAGAGCGCCGCCTCTTCCGAAAATATTAGCAGGAATGCGAATATATTTCGTTCTTAATTTTGGGGACGCAAATGTCAGTGTTGATGCGATAGTCCTATAGTATTTCCGCTAAGCACGAGTGACTTCAAAACAGCGGACTTTAAAGATTTCGACACCTAACAAAGTAAACAAATAAAAAGGCAATCAGCGAATCCTTTCAATTATAGCTACCTGGTCACTGCGAATGTCCGCCCCTTGAGAGAACCCATCAGAAAAAACCCAAAGGTGCTTTCAAGGCAAATTTTGAAAATATATTTACTGTATAACTGAAAAAAAAACCAAATCGCTATTTATTGCCAACGAGCCTGAATTTAAGCTTAGTGTGCGGCTTCATGGCCGATAAATGAGGAACGCGGGCCAATAAAGACCGGTCTGAACAAGGCGGTATTACATCCGCCCTTATCCATGCAGCTGCTTCCGGCGCAGTTTTTATTTTCGTCTTGAATGCGGCGTACCTGTACCTAACGCGCACGCATTAGCTCGCAGCACATAGCTTTTGAAGCGACAAAAGCAATGATCGTTGTGCGAATGTTTTCGCAGCTGTGCGAAAATCCTTCCGCTGCAAAGTTGGAGACTTCGTCGCCAACAGGAACATGCGATAGCCCATCGCAGCTAGTCAATCTTTTTTTATGGATTCTTTTTGATGTCTCATTATTGGTCGTAGGTGATCTGCAAACCACCGCGCCGCTGAGGCTTCTGTGGCATTGCTAAAACTTTCATTCTCCGTCCGCTCCCCCTGGTTCCATGCGGCCTACGGAGCAGCTGTACCAGCATGACCCCTTATGCTACGTCACGCCGACTGCAGCGCCAGTCCTTGCCGTGGTGGGGCTCGCCCCTATACGTCCTTTCAAGCATGGCCTCCGAGATTGGGCACGCTCGCAGGTTTTGCTCCGGCCGTCCCATTTGGCGTGATCCCCGGCAATATATATATATATATATATATATATATATATATATATATATATATATATATATATATATATATATACATATATATATTTAGACGGCGCTTAAGCTTCGTCTTTAAGAGTGGAACGCGATATCATTCAAATATATCTCACTACTTCTCATGCTTCCCGGCAACTGCAGCTTATGTAACCGTGATGTTTACCGGGAAACG